>NC_081560.1:74887448-74956694 GCF_022355385.1 Mustela nigripes | reverse complement strand
GAGCAGAGAGCCCGATGTGGGGCTCCATCCCAGGACTCTGGGATCATGACCTGAGTTGAAGGCAGAGGCTTTAACCCACTGAGCCACCCAGGCGCCCTACTTTATGCTATTTTTAAGACAAAAGGTCGTGTGGACTCTCACACTAGAAAAAATTTAGTATAAAGTACTGTGTAGGTTACAGTTGTGGAATGAATATGTCACAGGGATGAAAGGCACAGCCTAGGGAATGGAGTCAAAGGTACTTTAACAGGGTCCTGTGGTGGCCAAAGGGAGCTACACTTGTGGGGAGACGGTATAGTGTATAGGGGTGTCCAGTCGCCGTGCTGTATTCCTGAAACTAATGTAATGTGGTGTGTCAGTTATACTTTAATAAGAAATTGGAGTACTCCATAGAACATCGAGAGGGTACTTCTTTGCTCCAGTAAGGGGTGAAAAAACCACTCTAGCTCTGTCACATTGTTTTCCCATTTCCTGCAGCTGGATTAAGCCCGCATCTAATGTATCAGGAAGAAATGAGCAATAACATTTGCCGGATTAAGGTCTCAATTTTCTTTTAACTCTAATCTGGGTGTGTTGCCTCATGATTTAAAGACCTCTGCCTCAGACAGGACTCAGATCTCAAACAATGTGGAAATGGTTATTTGATAACGACATAGGAAGCCAATAAATACTATCTCCATTTTCTTAAGATGATTGGGAAAAATTAGCATCTTCACTTGGGAATGAAAGACACCCTTTTCCTCTAGCTGCAGAGAATTAGAGCTCAATTAGTCATGTAACTATGTAATCCTTTTCAAGGGCTAGTAATGGGTGTAGTGAGGTTTCCACCATTGATGTTTCAGTGATTGCGTGACAAGTGTTGAATGTGTTCCTGGCCCACTATCGGTGGTAACGAATCGTGAACCATACCTGTGCTGTAGGTTGTCTTTTTGGTGATTTCCCCCTCCCCGCCTCCCTAGCACAGAAGCTTTATAGTTTGTTGTGGTCCTGCTTGTTTATTTTTTATTGTGTTTTTTCTGTTTTAGGTGTCATATCCAAAAATTCGTTACCAAGACTCATGCCAGGAGCCTTATTCCAGTGTTTTCTTCTAAGAGTTTCATGGTCTCAGGTCTTCACATGTAAGTCTTTAATCCATTTTGAATTAATTTTTGTGAGTGGTGTAAGATTCATTCTGTTACATGTAAATATCCAATTATCTCAGCACCATGTATTGAAGAAACTATCTTTTCTCCTTTGGATATTCTTGGCTCCCTTGGAAAATATTACTTGACGAGTATATACCTTGGTTTGTTTTTATGTTCTGTTGGTTGATTTGTCTGTTTTATACCCTCAATATACTGTTTTAATGATTAAAGCTTCATAGTATAGCTTGAAATCAGAAAGCGTGTTGCCTCCTGCTTTGCTCTTTATCAGAATTTCTTTGGCTATTCAGGGACTTTTGTGGTTCTCTATAAATTTTAGGAGAGTTTTTTCTACTTAGGAGTGTGGAGTATTTTTTCTACTTATCTATAAAACATGCCATTGGAATCTTGTTAGGGATTGCATTGAATCTATACATGGATTTTGATAATACCAACATTTTATCAGCATTAGTTCTTCCAATCCATGAACATGGGATTCTTTCCTGTTTATCTGTGTCTTCTTCAATTTCTTTCATCAATTTTTGTCTTCAGAGTAGGTATCTTTCACCTCTGTGGTTATATTTATCCTGAGTGTTTTATTGTTTTTGATAATATTGCAAATGGCATAGATTAATTTCTTTTTTAGAAAATCTGTTGTTAGTGTACAGAGATGCTACTGATTTTTGTATGTTAATTTTGCACCATGCAACTTTACTGACTTCATTGATTAGATCTAACAGTTTTTTGGTTGCGTCTTCAGAATTTTATGTATTTTTTTTTTTATGTCATCTGCAAATAGACAATTTTACTTCTCTTTCCAATTCTAAATACAGTTCCATTGTATTTCTTTTTCTTGCCTGATTGCTCTAGCTAGGACTTCCAGTATTATGTTAATTCAATAGGAATATGGAGTGGCACCCTTGTCTTTTGCCTGTATGCATTTTTTAACCACAATTTTTAAAAATGAGCATATGACCTAATTCTTGCAGTAAGATTGAAAGGGAAGTTATGTGGGGGGCATCCGGAAAATGTTGTCTTGCTTTTAAGAAAGTGATGTAAGTAGAAATGGTTGTCTGTAACCCTTACATCTACATTATTGTTATTCTAAAGATAAATACACCAACAGACTCTCAGGGCACATAAGGAGACCAGTGAGTTACTGCATCTATAAAGCTGTCACACTTCTGAATCATTATTAAATGTTACTTGCGACATAGAAACACCCTCCATAAAAAATAGGATATTTCTAAAGCATAGTTTTGTTTTTTAGGTTTTGGTAAGTTATCTTAACTATGTATCTGTTTAAAAAAAACAAACTACATTACACCTAGGAATTAATCTATAAATTAGGATTACTGATTTTAAAAATATAGAGAAGACTTTCATTTTATAAAATCAGGTTTATTGAGGTATAATTTACAATCAGTATAACCCCACTTTTTAAATATGTAGTTTTGATTTTGACAAATGTATACTTCTTTATGGATTAGTCTTTATGCGTATTTACCACATAAAAAAAATTATGAGGACATTGTCCTGATTTCAGTTTTTACTTGAGAAGAAAATTTTTCTCTAAATGGAGTACAACTCTTTATATTTGTGGCTCCAAGTTAACTTTAAAGGAGCTGTGAAGCAGTTCGCAGAGATGAGTCCACCTTAGATCAGGATCTTCAGTGTCCAAAAGTGCAACCTTATGTAGTCACATTATTTTGCCTGTTATTTTTATTTGCAATAACCTGGGACTTCCCTGGTTTTTGAGCTGAAAATTCTCAGTTCTGAGAAACTCTCCAGTCCTCGATAGTTTATCATTCTAGGAGGATTTCTCGACCTTGGAACTATGGACATGGTGGGTCAGATAATTTGTTGTTTGGGGTACTGTCCTGTTTTATAGGATGTTTGCAGCATCCCTGGCCTCTACCCAATACATAAAATGAACACTCCCCACCTTCTAGTCGTCAAGATAAAAAATGTCTCCAGAGCTTGCCAGATGTATGGGTGGGGTCTGTGGCAAAATCACCCTAGATAAGAACCACTGACCCAGATGCAAATGCCCTCACAGCCCACGCATTTGAAATTCAAAATCTTATCCTTTGTTGCTGTTGTAAAGCAAAAACAAGTTGATTCTGCTTTAAAAAGACTTAAAAAGCCTGAGAGATTGCTTCAGATTCTTTTTCTTTTAGGAGATTCGCCACCACCACCACCTCCAAGACCCCCAGCCCAAACGCAGACTTTTTTTTTTTTTTTAAACATTGCAAGTGACTGGACCTAAGCGATTATTTTAGGTGTTTCTCTCCTGTAGGTTCTGGGAAGCTGCCAGTGTGGGTTGTGTCCATCTAACTCTCAGGACTCAAAGGTCTTTTGTTGGTTTCTTTGTTATTTCTAATTCATCTGTGCTTGCCTAATCAAACATATAATCATATTTGTACACATACTTATAGGATTCAATGTTCATGTGTTTTAGTGGGATGGTATTTTGTACACTTTTTGCCTTTCTCAATTAACAATTGAAACAATAACAATTAACAACAAAAAAAAGGCTTTTTGCCTTTCTAAATTAACTATACTACTTTGAAAGAAAATCAGTAGACGAGTACAGCTTCAATTTATACTTTAAGGGGCTGCCTGGATGGCTCAATGAAGTGTCTGCCGTAGGCTCAGGTTCTCCTCCTGGCATCAAGCCCCACATTGGGTTCCTAGCCCAGAGGGGAGCCTGCTTCTCCCTCTCCCTTGCCTACTGCTCCCCCTGCTTGTGTTTGCTTGTGCTTTCTCTCTCTCTGTCAAATAAATAAAAAAATATTTTTAAAAAGCAAAAATAAAATAACTGTGTAATATTCCATGGTGTGGATATTCTATATTTTATGTACCATTCCTTTATTACCTTTTTTTGTCTTAACATGTGATGGAGTGATAAACATCTGTGTATATATATCCTTACCTTCTAATGCTCTTCTGTCTACAGGAGAGATTCCCAGAAGTGGGTTGCTGAATTGAAGGCTATTTCAAATTTTAAGAGATTTGCCAGACAGGTTTCCAGAAAAGCTATAGTGGTTCACATGTCTACTCACACTGTTGGGAAAAGAAACCACCAAACCAAAAACCTGTTTTCATAGGTTCCTTATAGAAATCTGCTATTGTTCTGTTTACTTTTTGCGAACTGATGAGAGTAAATTGATGTTTTGTTGATAGTTTACTTTGTATTTCCCTAATAGAGTTGAAACATCGGTTATTTTGTTTTGTTAAGATTATTTGTTTATTTATTTATTTGACAGAGAGAGACAGTGAGAGAGGAAAGCACAGGCAGGGAAAGTGGGAGAGGGAGAAGGGGGCTTCCTGCTGAGAAGGGAGTCCTGTGCGAGGCTCAATTCCAGAATGTGGGATCATGACCTGAGCCCAAGGCAGATGCTTAACGATTGAGCCAGCCAGGTACCCCTTAATGTTTGTAGGCTGTTTCCATTTGCTGCTTTGTGAAAATTTCAACTTCTACCCTTTGACATTTTTCCCATTGGAAATTTTTTTACAAGTTGTAAGAATTTGCGTATGTCTCTGTCTGTATGTATATTTATATCTGTATCTACAGAAAGAAACTTAACCTATTACTGTATCAGTTTTAACTTTAATTTTTCATAATAATAATATTGCCTGTCCTGCCCCTGTTTTACTTAATTTATATTTTTATGCTATCTTTCTGCCCCTCCTTTTATTTTTAGTCTCTCTTTACCCATTTTCTAGGATTTTTTTTTCTTATCAACAGCCTGGAGTAAAGTTTTGTTTCAACTGAGTCTGGCTGTCTTTCCTGATAGTATATGTAGGAGAATTAAGTCTTGACCAATATCTTGATATCCCTTCCATAATTCTTTTTTTTTTAATTTTTTATTTTTTTATAAACATATATTTTTATCCCCATATCCCCTCCATAATTCTTTATGATTTATTTTTACTTGGGTGTTTACTGTTTCTTTTTCTCTTATTAATTTGTAAATGCCACTCTACTTTTTAATTTTTACCACTTAAAATTAGACATCTAGTTCTTTTCTATTATTTAAAACATGATAACCACTCTTCTCCTACCAGAATGCTCATTACCCCACTGTTATCCTCAATATGATGAGATCTTTTTGTCATCCTTGCTCTGCAACCAGCCTCCAGGGAGTTCAATGCAGAACTCAATCCCAGAACCCTGGAATGATAACCTGAGCTGAAGACAGACACTTAACCGACTGAGCCATCCCAGCGCCCTGTTTTCATTTTTTTTTTTTTTAGCTGAGTAGTATACGTACATATACACACACACATACATATATATGTATATGTTTGTCTATCTATCTATCTATCTATCTATCTATCTTTATCTGTTCATCAATCAGTGGACACTTGGGCTGCTTCCATATCGTGGCTATGGTAAATAACGCTGCAATAAACATAGGGGTGCAAATACCGTTCCAAATTTTTGTTTTGGTATTCTTTGAGTAAATACCCAGCAGTAGCATTACTGGACCATGTGGTACTTCTATTTTTAACTTTTTGAGAAACCTCCATACTGTTTTCCAGAGTGGCTGTACCAGTTTGCATTCCCAACAACAGTGCAAGAGTGTTCCCCTTCTCTACAACCTCACCAACACCTTTTATTTCTTTTTTTTTCCCCTTGTGTGTGTGTGTGTGTGTGTGTGTTTAGATTTTATTTATTTATTTGATAGGCAGAGATCACAAGTAGGCAGAGAGGCAGGCAGAGAGAGAAGAGAGGAGGAAGCAGGCTCCCTACTGAGCGGAGAGCCCGATGTGGGGCTTGATCCCAGGACCCTGGGATCATGACCTGAGCCGAAGGCAGAGGCTTTAACCCACTGAGCCACCCAGGTGCCCCTTCCCTTGTGTTTTGATTTGAGCCATTCTGACAGGTGTGAGGTGATATCTCACTGTAATTTTGATTTGCATTTCCATGATGGTGAGTGATGGTTAGTATCTTTTCATGGGTCTGTTGACCATCTGTATGCCTTCTAAGAGAAATGTCTGTTCATGTCTTCTGTTCATTTTTTAATTAATTTATTTTTTGGGTGTTGAGTTTTTTTTAAGTTCTCTATATATTTTGGATACTAACCCTTTATCAGATGTGTCATTTGAAAATATCTTCTCCTATTCAGTAGGTTGACTTTTAGTTTTGTTGATTTCTTTTCTGTGCAGAAGTTTTTATCATGCTCCTAATCTTAGGGGAAAAGCTTTCCACTTTTCACCATTGAATTTGATGTTCACTGTGGGTTTTTTATATATAGACTTTTTATGTTGAGGTATGTTCCCCCTAAACCTACTTTGTTGAGGGCTTTTATCATAAATGGATGTTGTCCTTTATCAAATTCTTTTGTACGTCTTTGAAATGATCATATGGTTCTTATCCTTTCTTTTATTAATGTGGTGCATCACATTGATTGATTTGTGAATATTGAACTACCCTTGTAACCTGGGAGTAAATCCCACTTGATCATGGCAAATCACTCTTTAATGTATTGTTGGGTTTGGTTATGCTAATATTTTGTTGAGGAGTTTTAGGTCTATTTCATCAGAGATATTGGCCTGTAGTTCTTCTGTTTTTGTAGTGTCTTTATGTAATTTTAGTATTAGGGTAATACTGGCTTCATAAAATTAATTTGTAAGCTTTCCATCCACCTCTATTTATTGGAATAGTTTGAGAAGAATAAGCGTTAACTCTCCTTTAAATGTTTCATAGAATTTTTCTGTGAAACCAAGGGCTTTTGTTCTTTGGGAGTTTTTTTGATTACTAATTCACTTTCATTGCTGATAATTAATCTGTTCAAATTTTCTATTTCTTCCTGACTCAGTTTTGGGAGGTTATATGTTTCTAGGAGTTTATCTATTATTTCTCGGTTGTCTAGTTTTTGGAACATAATTTTTCATAATATTCTTTTATAATCCTTTGTATTTCTGTGATGTCAGTTGTTAATTCTCCTTCATTTCTGATTTTGTTTACCTGAGCCATTCTCTCTCTCTCTCTCTTTCTCTTTTGATGAATTTGGGGAAAAGTTTATCAATTTTGTTGCTCTTTTCAAAGAATTAGCACCTGGTTTCACGGTCTTATTGTTTTTTCATTTTCTATTTTGTTTATTGCTGCTCTAATGTTTTAAATTTTTTCCTTCCTTCTACTGGTTAGGGTTTTGTTTGTTCTTTTTCTAGCTCTTTTAGGTGTCAGGTTAGGTTTTGTTTGTTATTGGTTTTTATTTTTTTAAAGGTTAGGATGTTTATTTTAGATTTTTCTGACTTCTTGAGGTTGAAACCTGTATTGTTATAAACTTCCTTCTTAGAACAACTTTTTTTTATCCTAAAGATTTTGGACCATTGTGGTTTCATTTATATTTGTTTCCATGTATTTTTGCTTTCTTCTTTGATTTCTTGGAGTACCTATTCACTGTTTAGTAGCATATGCTATTTACCCTGCATGCATTTATGGCCTTTCCAGATTTTGTCTTGTGGTTGACTTAGTTTCGTAGTGTCGTGGTCAGAAGCAATTATGGTATGATGTCAGTCTTTCTGAATTTGTTGAGACTTGTTTTGTGGCCTAGCACACGATCTATTCTGGAGAATGTTCCATGTGCACTTGAAAAGAATGTGTATTTTACTGTTTTAGGATGGAACGTTCTGACGATATCTGTTAGAACCATCTGGTCTAACGTGTCATTCAAAGTCACCATTTCTTTATTAGTTTTTTGTTTGGACGATTTGTTTATTGAGTAGGTGGGGTATTAATGTTCCCTACTATTATTGTGTTCTATTGACTACTTATTTAAGGTTTGTTATTTTTTTTTTATTTTTTTTTTAAAGATTTTATTTATTTATTTGACAGAGAGATCACAAGTAGGCAGAGAGGCAGGCAGAGAGAGAGAGAGAGGAGGAAGCAGGCTCCCTGCTGAGCAGAGAGCCCGATGCGGGACTCGATCCCAGGACTGTGAGATCATGACCCGAGCCGAAGGCAGCGGCTTAACCCACTGAGCCACCCAGGCGCCCTAAGGTTTGTTATTAACTGCTTAATGTATTTGGGTGCTCCCATGTTGAGTGCATAAATATTTGTAATTGTTATATCTTCTTGTTGGATTTTTTTCTCCTTATGATTATATAGTATCCTTCTTTGTCTCTTGGTATAGTCTTTGTTTAAAGGCCATTTTGTCCTATATCAGTAAGACTACTCCAGCTTTTCACTTCCATTTGCCTGATAAATCCTTTTCCATCCCTTGTTTTCAGTGTTCATGTGTCTTTAGATTTGAAATGAGTCTCTTATAGGCAGCATATTGATGGGTCTGGCTTTTTTTTTTTTTTTTTTATCCATTCTGTCACTCTTTGTATTTTTTTTAAAGAAGATTTTATTCATTCATTCATTCATTCATTCATACAGAGAACCTAAGTCAGAGGAGGATCACAGGAAGAGATAGAATTCTAAGTAGACTCAGCACTGAGCATGGGCCCAACCCAGGGCTCAATTCTATGACCCTGGGATCATGACCTGAGCTGAACTGACCGAGCCACCCAGGTGCCCAATCCAACCCACATTCAGCAGGAGCTTTCGCAAGTGGCTCCATCATCCCCTCCCACAACAGACCTGTGCAAACCTTGCTAACACCCCAACCCCTGTTCCCGTACTTTCCTGCAGACCCAGCCTCCTCCAGGTCACTGTCTTTGGGACTCATCCAAAGTGGGCATCTCAAGCATGGCAGGTGGAAGCAGCCCCAACAAGTGTCAGCGCCACTCCAAAGTGACTCCTGCCCTGGGGACAGGGAAAGATAACCACACCCACCTGCTGAAGGTGGGTTGGATTGGGCTGTCTCCAGAAGGGTGTGGGGCCTGGGCGCATTGTTAATAAGCTAGGTAGAGAGTGTTAAGGCTGCACTATTTCCTGCAGGTGTCCCTGTGTCTATGTGGGTTAGGGGGGTGGGGGTGGTGCCCACCAGCTCTTTTTTTTCTTGGAGTAGTCTCCTAAAGATCTCTGCCCCTTTAGCACATGCTCTGAGATTAGAAAACAAATTTCCTTCCTGTATAACCCAGACAATTTTCAAATTGCTTCTATACTGTGTGTTAGCAGAACTATTTCTTGTGTGGTCTCTTTATGGGAGGGGACTCCATTTTCTGTCTTCCTCCCTGCTCTCCCAGAGCCAGACCAGCTGATGTTAAAGTTCCAGACATTAAGCCCCATTAGTTGTAGGAACTTGTGAAGTCAAGACCCTCTTTCAAAGCCAAATGTTGCAGGGATTCATCTTCTGGGTATTGGTCCCCCATGCCTGGGGTGCCCAATATGGGCTCTGCTCCTCTCCCTTGTCTGATTGTCCTGTCTCTCCCTCCCATGGATGGTCTTGTAGGTTACCCTGGTTCCCAACAGTGTCCCTCAGTGTTCCCAACAGTGTACCCTCTTTGATATGGCCTCTCCTTTACAGTTAGCAGCAGAGAGTCTGTTCTGCCAGTCCTTGGGTCATTTTCTGGGTTATTTATACTGATGTGGATGTTATCTAAGAGTATCTGTGGCACAAGGTAAGTGTATGGTCCTCCTACTCCTCCATCTTCCCTCTGTTTTGTCTTCTGATGTTGGTTCAGTCTCATTAGGCAACTTTTTCTTCTTTCTGAATGCTTATAAAGTTTTTTACCTTTTCCTTGGAGTTTAGGAATCTCTAGAATGTACCTCTGGCTGTATGTGTATATGCATGTGTGTGTGCGTGTGTGTGTGTGTTTGTGTGTATTCATCAGTCCTTCTGGGAAATTTAGATCTTAAGCACTGGGAAAAGTTCTTCTCTTATTTCTTTAATTATAACCTGTTTCATCTGATTTTTCTCTTATTTCTGGGACATTTGTTTGCATAATAGATTTCTTAGATTTATCCTCTAATTCTCTAATTCTTTCCCTCTTCCCTCTTTTTTTTTTTCTTTTTCCTTTTTCGCTCTTGAATCTCTTTGGTGGTTTATCTTTATTTACTTATTTTCTTGCTATGTAGTTTGAAAGGTTTCTTACTTGACTTTGCAAGCCACTATTTGGCTTGTCTCCCTTAATGTGCATAGCTTTTAGTACAGATGCCCAGGAACACCAGGATGTGCTCCTCTTGCTAACAGTCAGCTTCTGGGCTTTTAATCGCCCAAGTTAAAAAGGCTGAAGAAAGTTGTTTTATATGGAAAAAAATCCAACAGATTACCAAGAATGCGTAATATCATTAACCAAAAAGTTATGGGGCACCTGTGTGGCTCAGTCGGTGGGCGTCTGCCTTCGGCTTAGGTCATGATCCCAGGGTTCTGGGATGGACCCCCACATCGGGCTCCGGGCTCACAAGGAGCCTGATTTCCCCTCTCCCACTCCCCCTGCTTGTGTTACTTCTCTCTCTGTCAAATAAATAAATAAAATCTTAAAAAAAAAAAAACCCACCCCCCCAAAAGTTATTTAAGAAAGGGAAAATTTAGAAAAATTCATGGATGAACTATGATTATATTAGGGCTAATGACTTCATCTCATACAAGAACACAACTAATTTTCTAGATCAGATTTCTAAAAGTTCAGTTTTTCTTTGTGAAAAGTTGAAAATTTTAATTTTGAAAAAGGTAGAAATCTGCAGAACACAAGGAAAAGTATATAAATAGGAAAAAATTAATTGTAAGAAAAGGGTGAGGATCATTGATTTATTTGAAGAAAAATCAGGTCTTTAAACCTGAAATTAAAAATGACAGTAAACTGAACGGAAGCAAGCTTATCTTTTAAAGAAGTGATTTAGTGTTGTGCAGCACAAGGAATAGAAACATGATTTCACCAACTTGTATTTTCTCCTGTCCTATGTTTGTTTTTCATTTTTTTAGTTTAACTAAAACATGTTTTGTTTTTGTTTTTATTTGTTTCTCTTTTAAATTCCAAAAAACCTAGTATCTTTATAGAGCTAATGCTACTTTTCACTGATGGGTCCATGCTATACTGCTAATATCCACAAGGTGTCATTGTAACGCCATATTTATTTTGGAACCTGCCTTTTATTTTCACCCTTCGTAATTTTTCTACTTGTAGTAAGCCAGACTTCTTAGAGGGAGTCCCCCTGGAGGCCGCTAGAGGGAGACAGCCAAGGCTCGCATTAGGACTTCTGGGCATCAGGGAGGGCTGAACAATGAAATTGCTGATGGGCAATGTCACCCAGAACTGAAAAATTGCAAGGAATGCTTTTCTCTTCTCTCCTGACCTTTTACCTTCCTTTTAATGGCCCAGTAGGAAGTCAGCAGGCAAGAAATCTGGGAAATATAGTTTGTGGAATCTCAGCACAGAGCAGAGTAGAAAAGAGAGGTAGTATAAGTAAACACCATGAATATGTCAACAGCATATCAGTAGAAGGGGATGGTGGTTCGAGTTAAAACATTTTTGGTCCTTGTATTATTCAGTAGGATAGTGAAAACATTGATGATCTTTAAACTTTTAAAAAAGTTATATATGCGGGGCACCTGGGTGGCCCAGTGGGTTAAAGCCTCTGCCTTTGGCTCAGGCCATGGTCTCAGGCTCCTGGGATCCAGCCCCAAATCAGGCTGTCTGCTCAGCAGGGAGCCTTCTTCCTCCTCTCTCTCTGCCTGCCTCTCTGCCGACTTGTGATCTCTGTCAAATAAATAAATAAATAAATCTTTTTAAAAAAGCTATATATGCATGTTGCTATCTCTAGGGTTCTTATTATAAGGCTATAATAGACTATGGCTTTCAAAGCAGGAAAAAGGGAAATATGGAATGGAGATAGTCCATCACTCCAGGAGAAGACAAGAAAGGGGAGAAAGAATTATTGTAAAACAACACAATTAAAAAGAACAAAATAAAACATTTGAAATAAATGCAAATATATCAGTAATCACAATCTATTTAAATGGGCTGATAAATGTAATAAATAATATACATAATTGCAATAATATATGCAAGTGTATATGTCCCTTGAAAATATTTTCAAGTTATATAAGGTAAAAACTCATAGAATTATAAAAGAAACAAGACAAATCCACCATCATATTTGAAAAGTTTAACACATTTATTTCAGTATTTGATGGATCAAGTGGACAAAACATGATTAAGGAAATAGAAGACTTAAAAGAACAAAATAAAACAAAAACAGAATTGGGGCGCCTGGGTGGCTCGGTGGGTTAAGCCACTGCCTTTGGCTCAGGTCATCATCTCAGGGTGCTGGGATCAAGCCCCACATTGGGCTCTCTGCTCAGCAGGGAGACTGCTTCTCCCTCTCCCATTGTCTGCCTTTCTGCCTACTTGTGGTCTCTGTCTGTCAAATAAATAAATAAAATCTTAAAAAAAAAAACACAAAACAGAACAGAATCAACAAGCTTAATTTAATGGACATATACAGAACATTGTTGTCAACCACAGGAGAATTCTTTTTAAGCACACGTTGAAATTTTATAAAGGTGAAAAATAGGTTCTTCCATAAACCAAGTTTCAGCAAATATTTAAGACCTGGTGTGGAGACCACATTCTCTGACCAATATAATTGAATTACACATAGATGTAGATATACATATTTACTTGTAATTCAATTTAGAACATATTCTAAATATGTTTAGATGCTAAAAGCATTTGAAACCAACTTTTTGCTCATAGGAGAGATTATAAGAGAAGTTAGAAAATACTTAACACTGTAAAATAAAAACATTACATCTGAAAATTTGTAGGATACAGGTAAGGCATAAAAAAGTTGAATCAATAGTAAAAAATTATCCCTCTCATAAATACTGTGGGTTTTATTGGCAAGTTCTGCAAACACATCAGGAACAGAAAATTCCCATCTTAAAACCACTTACAAAAGGGAAACATTCTCTACCTCTTTTGATGAGGCTGGTATAATTTTGAAGATAAAACTAGATAAAGATAATATGAGAAAGGAAAATTTGACCAATTTTGTGCATGACATCAGTATAATAATCCTAAATAAAATATTGGTAAATCAAAGGTATAGAGGAAACAATGCAATTTGATCAAGTTAGAATATTTCAGGAGTGCAATATAATTCATGTAAGTCACCATAGTAGTATAGTAGATTAAAGGTGAAAAATTTCATAGTCACTATAATTTAATTTGTGATACAGGCTCTAACATTAAATATAGAAGGTCATTCCTTAGCCTATAAAGGATACCTAAATGAAGTGAAATACACACAACAGATAAAAAGATGTACTTATTTTATATACTTTAGAAAACATTTCTGTCTAAAATTAGGAATAGGAAAAAATTCCTGCTGCTACCATTTTTATTTAACATTGCATTAAAGACATTAGCCAGAGCAACAAGACCAGAAAGAGAAATATGCATGTAAGAATTAGAGAGAGTCACAGATTCCTTGATCGTTTATGTAGAAACTCAAAAGAATTTAAAGGTAATAGAGCTTAGCCTGGTTCCCAGATATAAGACCAACATAATATATTGGGTAAATATGTATATCTACATCTATGTGTATATTGCTATTTATATTGGCATTAAATAGAATATTAAAAAATAAAAATGATTACCACGAACAACAATATCAACAAAATAACACACCTAGAAAAACATATAACAAATGAAGTGGAAGACCATTTTGTGGAGAATTAGAAAACATTGTAAAAAGATATTAAAGCAAGACCTAAATATAAATGTAGAGGAGAGTCATACAGTGTTCAAGAATAGGGACATTCCAAAATTAGTATAATAATATAAAAATATTAAATATAAAATAAATATAATGTGTATAATATATATATATATATACTCAAGATTGGGAGGGAGAGAGAGAGGGGTGAGGAGGGGCAGAAGAGAGGGAGAGACGGCTCCATCCCACGAACCTGAGATCATGACGTGAGCCAAACTCAAGAGTCAGAAGCTGAATCGACTGAGCCACCCAGGTACCCCAAAAGTTAAATATATTTTTTAATGTGAGGTATTTTTCCTCATAAATAATAATATTGTATATGAGAGAAAAATCTGTTTATATGACATATTCTGTCAGCATGATTAGCCGCCTAAAAACACATTGAATTCTCAGCTGAACTGTGATTGTACCTTGCCACAGTTGTTCTCAGAAGTTATGTATCTGTTGCATGGAGAGATAGACAAAAATCCCTCCAACTTTTGTGGACTGAAGTTGCACAGCAGACAATTTTTTTTTTTTTTAAAGATTTATTTAGTTGAGAGAGAGAGAACGTGCAGGAGCAGGCAGGGCAGAGGGGGAGAGAGAGAGAATCTCAAGCAGACTCGGCACTGAGTGCACAGCCTGACACGGGGCTCAGTCTCACAACCCTGAGATCATGACCCCAGCCAACATTGAGAGTTGGACACTGAACCAACTGTGCCACCCTCAACAAATATTTACAACAGGTAAAAGTATCTGATACACTTGCATTTTACTTCTTGTGCTTTGATTTTCTGAAGTGGTTTAGATAAATAATATCATGATGTTTTTGCTCCCAAATATGTCATATGACATCTCTAAGTGATAAGAACCTTTTCTACGTAAACACAATATCCTATGTTAAAATTAACATTTCCTATTAATGTTAATTAACAACTCACACCATTAACATTAACAGTTTCCTAATAATTATGAATAATTATAATACCCAGTCTGTATTCCAGTTAGCTTAATTATTCCTTGTGCATTGCATTTCCCCTTTATTTTCTTAATTTTGTTGGTCACAAAACCTAACACTGCTCTCTTGTCCTCTCTCCAGGTATAAAGAAAGGCCTTTCCTAACCCTCAAAATTGACTTGCTGCCTAGTTGTTTAACTTCCCTTACCTTCATCAGTGATTTCAACTAACCTGCTCTTACCTTGAAGTAGGGAAAAAATAATTTCTACTTCAAAGTACTTTCTTCATACTTCATACTGTCTTCCTTTTTGGCCTATAGAAGATGCTCAAGTATTAGGTACATTTAAATTACTGACACTAATGTGAGCTGTGTAGTTTGTTGTAAATCAGGTGATTATATGTCCATCATTTCTTATATTTCTTAGTATCGCCTAGAGTATGTGGTTCAAATGCTTCTTAATTGATTAATACTGCTGAAATATAAATTCTGATTTTTAGGGTACTCAGCATACTTAGTCAAATGTGAAGCTGTTTTAGAAAAATCTTCACAGGTTTTCAGATCCAGTTTTTTTTTTTTTTATTTTTTTAGAATTTATTTATTTGAGAGAGAGAGAAAGATCACAAGTAGGCAGAGAGACAGGCAGAGAGAGAAGAGGAAGCAGGCTCCCTGCTGAGCAGAGAGCCCGATGCAGGGCTCGATCCCAGGACCCTGAGATCATGACCTGAGCCGAAGGCAGAGGCTTTAACCCACTGAGCCACCCAGACGCCCCAGATCCAGTTTTTTGTACTCATTCCTTCACTTCTCCCATTTCTCCATCCTGTTTCAGTATTGGTGTTAAACCTCTTCCCAGAATGAAATGACTTAAAGTATGCTATGTGATCTTTTGCTTAATTAAAAACACTGGAATAGATCTGGGAAAATAAGCCAGTTTCTAAGCAGGTATTTGGAAAGTCTACCTTGGGATCTCTGGTTGACTGGTCACCCTGGAGGCAGGATACTTCTTACTGTAGCTGTCTTTTAGAAGCTAATGTTTTTATGTTAATCATACACATTACTTTCTCTTCCTGCAGGCTATCTGGTGAGTTTTTGCTTTTATATATTTTTAATGAAAAAAAATTATTCATCAAAATAAACACACAGCATTGAAAATTATTTTAAATCATATGTGAAGAATTTCTCCGGTGCATCTCAAGCATTTGCGCAACCTGTTTGTATCGAGTTTATTTCTTTTGTACTTTTGTCTTGCTAAATCAGAGAAATAACTTATGTTATCCTGTATTTTTAAGTAGCTCAACTGCAGAATTCTATGGAAAATTTAGAATTATGATATTTAGCTATATCTTTTTATTTATTCTACTATATATATATATTTAAAAGATTTTGTTCATTTCTTTGACAGAGAGGGACATACAAGAGAGAGGGAATGCAAGCAGGGGGAGTGGGAGAGGGAGAAGCAGGCTTCTGGCTGAGCAGGGAGTCTGATGCCGGACTCGATCCCAGGACCCTAGAACCATGACCTGAGCCAAAGGCAGACACTTAGCTGACTGAGCCACCCAGGTTCCCCTCAACAAAATGTTTTTAAAATATACTATGTGTAAAATATTCTCAGTGATACAGAATTATAAGGGTTATTAGGGTCACCCATGATTTCCAAATTGCCAAATCAAATTATTTGCCTCTCTCATTTTGGGCATATCAGAAGCCCTTAACATAGTCATCAGTCCCTCCTACTGGACACACTTTCTTCACGTGGCCTCCAGGTTTCTACTCTTTCGAGATTGTCCGCCTACCTCAATCTCCTTTACGGGATCTTGCTTGTCTTCCCACCCTCTAAAGTTAGGATGCAATCATGTCTTAGCCATTAGACCTGATTTCTTCTCATTCACATCTCAGATGATTCATTTAATCCCATTTTACATTTGACAGGTCCAAAATGAAATTTTCTCCCTCAAACCTGTTCCTCCCACACCTGACCATGCCTGGCTGTATTTCTCACACCTCCTCCTGTCCAAACCACCATAGCTTCATTCCTGGATTATTACCTTCTAATTTCCTCCTCCAGTATTCCCTTGTTTCTTCACAGTCTACTCTATACTCAGCAAAGTGAGAGATCCTTTTGAAACATGGCATTTCTCCATTTAAAATCTTACAATGACTTCCCTTTCAGAGACACCAAAGAGCCTGAGTCCTTGCCCTGGGTTACCAGAGTCATGGAATGGCACGGTTATCTGTCTGACCTATCTCCACCTGTTCTTCAGGTTCGGTCTACTCCTGCCACACTTGTGTCCTTGTCCTTCTTGGGCATGAAATGCTATCCTGCCTCAGGGTCTTTGCATGTGCTCCTCCATCCTCCAGGGCCTTCTTCTTAGATATCCATGTGGTTCCCTCCCTCAAATTGCTTCAGGCTCCTGCCCAAGTGTCATCTTATGACACATGCTTTCCTGGAAACCAATCTAAAATAGCTGCCTTCTTACCTTACTCACTAACTTTTCTTCATAATACTTACCACTTGACATTTTTTTTAATTGAGTTATAGTTGACATATAACATTATATTATTTTCAGGTACAATATAATGATTGTGTGATATGTAACTTTAAAAATCATTGATTAAAACTGACTCCTCTTAGTAGAGTAAAAACAACACGAAAATAAGGAATTTACCAATTTCTGGCATGTAGTTGTCTTTTAGAAATTCTTTGTTGAATGATTGCCTGAATCGTTCAATTTATAAAATTTGTAAATTTGAGAGTGTCTGGGTGGCTCAGTTGGTGGAGCATCTGACTTCAGCTCAAGTCATGAGCTCAGGGTCCTGGGATTAAGCCCTGAGTCAGGTGCTGCACTCAACAGGAAGCCTGCTTCTTCCTCTCCCACTGCTCCTCCCCCTGCTGTGCGCTCACTCTCTCTCTCTCTCTCTCTCTCTCAAATAAAATCTGTAAAAAATTTTTACGAATTATATAAGAGTAGAGATGAGACTCAAAGAAGCTAGTGCATAGCGTCTTCTATAACTTAAAATTTCCTCAGTCTCAGTTATGGCCAACAGCTTACTTTCACCCCTTCCACCTACTAGGACAACTCATCGGATGTAATATTTTAAGAGTCAATCATTTAACAAGATTGCTTTAATTTTTAAAAATATTATTCATTTGACAGAGAGAGAGAGAGCATAAGCAGGGAAGCAGCTGGCAGAGGGAGAATCGGGCTCCCCACTGAGCAAGGAGCTGGATGCTGGACTCAAGCCCAGGAACCCAGGATAATGATCTGAGCCAAAGGCAGACGCTTAACTGACTGAGTCACCCAGGCGCCCCAAGACTGCTTTAATTCTGATCTTCTGTTTGACGTGCTAATGCTCTATACTTTCCAGTTCAGTATCAATCTTTTTTTTTTGTTGTTGTTGTTTTTAAAGACAGCCAGCATGAGCACGTGGGCAGAGAAGGACAAAGGGAGATAAGAGAGAATCTTAAGCAGGTGCCGCGCCCAGCGTGCAGGCCCCTACAGGGCTCGATGTCAAGACCCCCCGGAGGTCATGACCTGAACTGAAATCAAGAGTGCAGCACTTAACTGACTGAGCCACCCAGCTGCCCCTCAGTCTCTGTCTTAACTCTAACTTTTGTTTTTCCCGGAGAGCCCATGTTTAAGGATGCTCATCTGGGGCACTGAGCACTAGGTGTCTCTTGAGATGTTGTCATACAACACTAAAAAACTTAACTCTCTCTTCATCATTAATAAGCTCTTTCTTTAAAAAAAAAAAAAAAAAAAAAGCTCTTTTTTTTTTTTTTTTGATCCAGAGATAAGAAAGTTGGAAACCAACTGGTCGATTCCTGTTTTCCTATCCTGTTGATAAATAAGCATATTATCCAGAGTACAGAAACAACAGCCTTGCTGAGAATGAGTGCTAACATCAGCCACTAGGGTTTGATACAAAACTCTTTTTTTTTTTGGTCTGGACAATGGCTACAGCTATTACATTTCACAGAATTTTAGAACTAGGAGACATCTTAGAAAAATGTAATCTTACTTATTTACTTCACTAAGGGGAACTCATGGAAGTTATTCTGGTTAACTGCTGTTTCACGCTTTTTTTGGCTACCTTGTTCTGTGCCAGATATTATCATATTATGTATGATGTTCTCTATCTTGCTGTTGAAAAAATAAACTTTTCATTTGCCATTTTTTGTTTTTACTTAAATTTCAGTTAGTTAACATACAGTGTTATATTCATTTTTTCATATGTCATTTTTTATTTTTGTGGGAATATTTTGGAGGTAGGTTCCTAGAAGTGAAACTGCTAGATAAATGGGTAGTTTTTTTGTTTTTGTTTGTTTGTTTGTTTTTTAAGATCTGATCAAATTCCTTTGCCTGGAAGGTCAGCTGTTTGCCAGAACCTTGCCAGTAGAGGATAGTGGCAGACTTCAGGATGTTTCCAATCTGGTATATGAGAAATTGTAGCTCATTGTCATTCTTATTTGCATTTCCTGAATAAGAGTGAGTTTGGGCATCTTTTCATACATTTGGGCACCATTTCTGTTTCTTCTTTTGGGAATGGTGCTGATATGTTTTCCCACTTTTCCATCAGGTTGTTAGTCCTTTCTTCTCAGTTTGTAAGAATTCTTAATATGTTAAGGATATTAGCTATCTAAGTGCAAATATCTCAGTTCACCATTTGTGATTTACCTTTAGCTTTTACCTTATGTTGTGTCGTATCATGCCAACATTTTAAGGAAAAAGAACACGGTTAGATTTATCTGTGTTTTCTCTTATAGCTTCTAGGTTTTGTGTTAGTAAGGTTTCCTCAACTCAGGTGATAAGCAATTCTCTCATGTTCTCAGTTTTTAACATTTAAACTTTGACTTATCTTGAATTTTTCCTGATGTTATTCTGTTTTCTAAATTTATGTCAGGTTGTCCTATTTATCTATTTATGTATTTATTTATTTAAAGATTTTATTTATTTATTTGACAGAGAGAGATACAGTGAGAGAGGGAACACAAGCAGGGGGAGTGGGAAAGGGAGAATCAGGTTTCTGGCCAAGCAGGGAGCCCGATGCGGGGCTTTATCCCAGGACCCTGAGATCATGACTTGAACTAAAGGCAGATGCCCAACGACTAAGCCACCCAGGTGCCCCCCTAACACAATTCATTATAGTTCATCTTTTTTCTCAGCAATTTGAGATGCCACCTTAATCAGGTACTAGGTTTCTATACACACTTGAGTCTTTCGTACACTCTCTTTTTTGTTCTATGTGTCTGTCTGCACCACACTGTTTTAATTATAGTGGCTGTCAAGGATGTCTCAATATCTGGTGATAGTTAAGAATACTTTTCATTCTTATATCATTATGAGTTCTCTGCTAATGTCCTTAGTCTTCTACTGACTTAGATCTGCTCCAGTGACTTCCTGTAAGAACCAGGTCTTAAAATAGGTGGTTACTGCTGCCTCTCCTCTGCCCTTTCTCTCACCATTCAATTTCATTTTTTGTCTTAATTTTGATCTTTAATATTAAAAAGACAAAACCTGGAAGTTTTATCTACTTTTGATCTGTATATTCTTAAGTACAATCAAACAACCATTATTTGGCTTATCAGCTTCGGGAGATAGCCTTTGTTCACGTTTTCTTTCATTGGGCGTCTTAAAAGGTAGAGCTGGGAAGTTCATACCTACTATCCACTCTACTTTCCTTGTGTTCTTTTCTTTCCCTTCCCAGTTTTGCTCTTTGTATGGATTACTTACCGTGTCAGAACATTTGGAGTTTATATACCACTTTGTCACCCTTATCCCTATCTTTTAGTCTTTGTCCTACAGGTGAATATATTCAGTGCTTCTCGGTCAGCCTTACGCTCCAGCTTTTGCAGTCTTTTCATGCTGGATTGTTTTCTAGTAACTTCTTCGGGAAGAGCTTTAGTGTGTTTACACTAAATTGTGTTTACACTTGCTTGAGAGAGAGAGTTGGGGGGAGTAGAGAGTGAGAATTGGGGAGGAACAGAGAGAGAATCTTGCGAGACTCCATTGCACGCCCAGGATGGAGCCCAAAGAGTATGGAATCATGACCTGAACTGAAATCAAGAGTCTCATGCTTAATAGCTTAACCAACTAAGCTACTCAGGCACCACTAGGTGTTTCCATTTATTTATGTATTTATTTTTAAAAAGATTTTATTTATTTATTTGACAGAGAGAGATCACAAGTAGGCAGAGAGATAGACAGAGAGAGAAGAGGAAGCAGGCTCCCTGCTGAGCAGAGAGCCCAATGTGTGGCTCGATCCCAGGACCCTTGGATCATGACCTGAGCCAAAGGCAGAGGCTTTAGCCCACTGAGCCACCCAGGTGCCCGAAGTGTTTCCATTTAAAGAGCAATTTGACTAGATACAAATCCTTAGTTCACATTTTCTTTCACTGAGTATCTTAAATATGTTGCTCCAGTGTTTTCTACCTTAAAATATTGCTGCTTGGGAAATGGATGACAGGGGCACTGGGGTGGCTTAGTTTGTTAAATGTCTGCCTTCTCATCAGCTCATGATCCCAGCCCCACATCAGGATCCCTGCGCAGGGGGAGCCTGCTTCTCCCTCTCCCGCTCCCCTTGCTTGTACTCTCTGTCTCTGTCAAATAAATAAATAAAATCTTTTTTTTAATTATTTTTTTAAGATTTTATTTATTTGTTTGTCAGAGAGAGGGAGAGCGAGAAAGCGAGCACAGGCAGGCAGAGGCAGAGGGAGAAGCAGGCTCCCTGCTGAGCAAGGACCCCGATGTGGAACTCGATCCCAGGACACTGGGATCATGACCTGAGCCGAAGGCAGCTGCTTAACAAACTGAGCCACCCAGGTGTCCCAATAAATAAAATCTTTAAAAAAAAAAACAAGGATGACAATCTGATTTTCATTGTTCCTGACTACCTAAAGAATTTTTTCTTTATCTTTGAAGTTTAATAATTTTATTAAGATGTGTCCAATAAAATATGTTGTTTATAGATCAATACAGCATTTCTTCTTGATACATAGATCCAAGACTTTTTAAATTCAGAAAAAGTTTTCTTTTTCTTTTTCTTTTTTTCAGGAAACTTTTCTTGAACTACAGTCATAAGTATTTTATTTGCTCTATTTCCTAGATGTTATCTTACGGTTCTCCAATTGCATTTATACTAGATATCCTTTGTTTGCTGGCTATTTCTAGTACTTTCTCCTAAATCTTAATAACAGCAACAACAACAAAAACAACACCAACAACTTTTCTTTGAGTTCCTTCACTTCTCCTTTTCTATCATTTATGTCATGTTTTTGTGTGTTCCTTTTTTTTTTTTTTTTTTTTTTTAAGATGTTATGTATTTAGGGGCACATGGGTGGCTCAGTGGGTTAAACTGCTGCCTTCGGCTCAGGTCATGATCTCAGGGTCCTGGGATTGAGTCCCGCATCGGACTCTCCGCTCAGCGGGGAGTCTGCTTCCCTCTCTTTCTCTCTCTGCCTACTTGTGATCTTTCTCTGTCAAATAAATAAAATAAAATCTTTAAAAAAAAAAAAGATGTTATGTATTTATTTGACAGAGAGAGAGATCACAAGCAGGCAGAGAGAGAGGGGAAAGCAGACTCCCCGTTGAGCAGAGAGGCTGATGTGGAGCTCGATCGATCCCAGGATCCTGAGATCATGACCTGAGCCAAAGGCAGAGACTTAACCCTTTGAGCCACCCAGGTGCCCCTCATGTGTTCTTTTTGATTTAGTTTTCATTTCTCATTTTTTGCTCTCTTTTCCCAATTCTTTCTTTCTTTCCAAATTCTTTCTTTCTTAAATCAGTCAATTCTCATTTCCTATCTTTCCATATCTTTTGGTGCACAACTCCTGAGTATAAGGAATGTTACAATTCTTTAATTCTTTAGGTTGGAATAACTCTTCACAGTGCTACCACTCAACTAGCCAATAGAAGATTTAATTTAAGTAACTCTTTGTGGCTTATGCTCCCTCACTTTTTTTTTTTTTTTTTTTTTAATCAAAGCAGAATCTGATCATTGCTTGTGGCTAGAAGATGGGGAGGGATCTGTTCCTATGCCTGTGGTGGTTGGCGTCTTTATTCTGGCTCCTCTGGCTACTTGATAATGATTTTAAGATTTGGCCCAATGTAGTCTCTTTGCTTTGATGGTCCTCAGAGATGTTTCTTAGAACACTTCACTACATTGTCAGAAGATTGTTACAAAAACCTTTGTGCCTTACTAAGATTCAGTAAAACCTGATTCATCACTTGGGATGCTTCCTTCCTCAACCCTCATTCCTCCAGCCACCTCGGTTTCTGAGCAGAGGAGGGGCTAAACTCCTACCTTTCACTCAGATTTGGCCATTTCCATATCTCGTTGCCCAAGGTTCTTCCCTTCGCTACCCGCTTCAGCACATTTAGCTCCTCTCTGAGACCATTAGTCTAATAATTTTTGGTGAAATAGAAATACATATTTTTCCTTTGTGTGTTTTGCAGGGTATTTTATGTCTTTAAATCTTTAGGAACACATGTTATCTTCTGTTTTATGGGGAAGGGGTTGGAGGTTGGGACAGTCGATGTCACCTCCTGAAGCACTTTCCCAACATACTATTGTTTCGTGTGTCTTGGCTTATTTATGCCTGTCTTCTCTTAATAAACAAGTTAGTGAAACTCATTGTTAAAGAGTTTATTTCAATGAAAGACAATACATGTTATGATTTTTAAGATGCATTATAATAAAACTAATTGATTTTTTGACTTTTCATCTACTGATGCCTTGTCAGTGAGGTCCTCCAAGAGGCAGACAGCAAGGTAGAACAAGAGATACATTGTGCCTGAAGGACAAGGCAGGCGGAAGCCTTCCTATGGCAATGCAGGGAGGGCTCATACCTGTAAAAGGGGAAAGTGAAGAGTTTCACATCCTGGGGCAGGTATGAAAGACTCGTGGTGGGGTGAGGCAAAGGGAAATACCCAAATAATAAAACTTGCGCATTAGAGAAATCTTGGCCAAAGCAGCCATTGCTTGGATCCAGTCCTGGTCTCACAGGGTCACGGGCCAGGAGAGCCCAGGTTCAACACGGATCATGGATTAAGTGGATGAGGCACTGTGTCCCAGGATGTGGCAGTTGGAGGCTGTCAATCAGGAGGTTCTTTAAAGGCCATGGGGTGGGTCATCTCTGGCTGCCACTGATGTCTACTCGATATATTTAGCCAGTTCAAAAAAAAAAACACACCACTTTTACTATACATTTCTTTTCTATTAAAGCAGTTTGACAAAGTCTTCTTTACCTGGGGAAAAGAGTCCAGCAGAGATTAATAATGTACATTTGTTGCTGGATAGTCCTCAAATGTCTACTAAGGCTCTAATATAGTTTTTAAAAAAAATTAGAGGATGTGAAAGGAATTAAAATATCATTTATCATTATTTAGCACTCTAATAATCATAGGCAGTCTAAAAACACCATTAGATTGTATAATGCTGTTTTTTTAGTCTTATTTGTCACTTTTCTAAAGGTAAAGTCCTCATCACTTGACTGAAAAGTACAAAATCAGTAACTGGATATACCTGTTTCTGATCAGTCTGTTCTTTTGACCATTTCGATTTTGATCTCCAGCCATTTTGTTTTCAATGGAGTCATCTCCTTCCAAAAGGACCAGAAAAACTTTGAGCCTGGGAATCAGGTCATCTCTGGTCTAATTCTGCTTTGTTACAGTGTAGCTGTGTGACTTTGCAGAAATTACTTCACCCCATTGGGCTTCAGTTTCCATACCTGTGAATTGAGTTTATTAGATTATATAATCTCTAGGCTTCATCTAGCCTATGAAATATTGCAGTTGAAGTTGGAGGTTATGGATAAAATGTTTCTATATTTGTTATCAAAAACTAAAATAAAGACATGGAAGCTATATTTAGGAAGTATGTGGACAGATGAATGTTGGAAAATGCAATTAATATTTAAAACAATCTTCCAGGCAAGAAGAATAGATTATTTTCTACTAAGTAAACTTTATTAAGGATATGGTGGATTGTCTGTTTTTAAAAAATAAGCCTTTTATTTTAGAACAGCTTTAGATTTACACAATTAGAGCAAAGATAGTACAGAGTGTTTATTTGTTTTTGCTTCACACTTAGGTTTAAAAATATTTGTGGTGATCAGTGTTGGGTGGTTGGTATTGGTGGTGGAGGGGGCTGAGGTGGGCTACTGGGACAGTTTATGGAGAGACTGGACTTAACATTTTCTGTGAAAAGAACAGAAGAGAAGTGAGCTGGGTGAAATCGGAGGGGGAAACAAGCCATGAGAGACTGTGGACTCTGGGAAACAAACTGAGGGTTTTGTTGGAAGGGAGTGGAGGTTGGGTGAGCCTGGTGGTGGGTATTAAGGAGGGCACAGATTGCGTGGAGCACTGGGTGTGGTGCATAAACAATGAATTTTGGAACACTGAAAAAAAATAAATAAAAAAGAAAAAAAAGAATTTAGGCATGTTATTGACTATCAAAAAAACCCCACATGGCAACCTAACATAAGCTTACCTACATTAATAGAGACTTACATTAATGATCCAGAATAAGGAAGTGACAATCATATTGTGCTCCAGCCTAGCTACCCCTCATCTAGAGTTCTGTTTTTGGTTCAGGAAACACTGAAATGTTTGTAGGAGACCAAAAGATGAGGGAGCAGTGTGATGAAAGACTTGAAAGTTATTACCTAAGAGGAAAGACCGGATGAGCAGATGAGGTTTCGCCTTAACAAGAGCCGACTTAGCAGAAACATGCAACCAATTCCTTTTAAAGTTAAATTTATTTTAAAAAATTAGGTAGACTAGTCATATAATCAAAAAATCAAAGTGATGTAATAGATATCAGTGCTTCTACTTCTGTTTCTACTCTGATCCCCCATCTGGATTAAGTGTGATTTTTAAATTTTTTTCTTTTGAATCCTCCCACAGTGTTTCTTTAGGCAATTACAAGCAAATACAAACAAATGATGCATGTTATTTTGCACCTTGATTTTTTTTTTTTTTATGTAATATATTTTGGAGATCTTTCTCTCTCTCTCTCTATATATACATATATATGTATGAAATGAGGGTGCCTCATTTATTTTAAATGGTTGTATAGAATTCTATTTTGTGAAGGCATCACAGATTACTTAACCTGTTCCAAAAATCAATGTTTGAGGGGCGCCTGGGTGGCTCAGTGGGTCAGGCTTCTGCCGTTAGCTCAGGTCATGGTCTCAGGGTCCTGGGATCGAGCCTTGCATCGGGCTCTCTGCTCAGTGGGGAACCGCCTTCCCCCTCTCTCTCTGCCTGTGTCTCTGCCTACTTGTGATCTCTCTCTCTTTCTAGGTCAAATAAATAAATGAAATCTCTTTTTTTTAAAAAAAAATAATGCTTGAATTCTTGTCCATGTTCTGTTTTTACAATGGTGTTATTCATGAAAAAAAAAAAAGACAAAATGAGCAGCAATACTTATTTTTCACCTGGAATTCTTGCAGGCATATCCATAGGATAAATTATTGGGAGTGGGGCCCTTGGGTTCAAACTTAACGATAGGTTTTTATTTTTATTTATCTATTTATTTATTTATTTAAAGATTGTATTTATTTGAGAGAGAGATAGTGAGAGAGAGCATGAGATGGGGAAGGGCAGAGGCAGAGGGAGAAGCAGACTCCTAGCTGAGCAGGGAACCTGACTCGGCTCGATCTCAGGACCCCAGGATCATGACCTTGGCCAAAGGCAGATGCTTAACTGAGTCACCAGTTGCATTTTTAATCTCGAAAGATTTTGCTGTATTGCTGTCCATAGGGCCGGTCCCAGTACACACATTCAGGAGCAGTGTATGTGAATACAGGTCTTCGCAGCCTCACCCACACAGAATATGCTCAAACTCTTAGATTTTTTTTGACTACATTTTGCTAGGTGAGAAATAGCAGCTCGGTGTTGTTTCAGTTTTCATGCATCTGTTTATAAATATCGGAGAATATATTTTCATATGTTGGAGAGCCATTTTCCCCCCTTGAATTCTTTGTTTACATGCCCTGTGCACAGTTGTGAACTGCACTGTTCATGTCGTACCCTCCCCCTGGTGGCGTTCACCTCTACAGACTGAAAGCTGCTTGTGTGAATACCTGTGACACTTTGCCTGCAGGCGTTTCTTCTAGCCACAGTGACATATGGGGCAAGAGTATAGTAGAAGTCAGAAGAGCCGAAAGATAATGCTCTACAAGCTTCTTTTATCCAATAACAAACAGGGATTTTGTGCATAAAATCCCCATCATCTTCTCCCCTTGATAGGGATAAATCTGAGGTATTTTTAATACTGTCTTCCAGAGTTTCCAGTGGAATTGGGTCCACAGTGGAAACTGGCTTGAAAACCCACACTTTTCTCTGCACTACTTTCTTACTCTATTCACAGAGCTAAATGATTTTGTTTCCAAAGTAAATGTGTGCAGTAGAATTCTTGCCTCAGCATTGGCTTCTGGAGGAACACAAGCCACACCATGTTGTTAGTCCTTTTTGAGTGCTACTCCAAGTGTGGTCTGCAGATGGCGCTAGTTTGTGACCTGCTTGTTACCAGTCTGATAAAATTCAGAAATTGAGCTTAAAACTTCAGCAACTTTTGGGTTGTCTGGGTTGTGAAGTCAGTTAAGCATCCAGTTCTTGGTTTTGGCTCAAGTTATGATCCCAGGGTCTCTAGATGTGCCCTACCTCAGGCTCCATGCTCAGCATGGAGTCTGCTTGAGATTCTCTCTCCTTCTCCCTCTGCCCCTGTTTCCCATGCTCTCTCCCTCTCTCTCAAAATAAATAAATAAATCTTTAAAAAAAGAAACTTAAAAAAATTTTTTTAAGGATTTTATTTACTTATTTGACAGAGAGAGATCACAAGTAGGCAGAGAGGCAGACAGAGAGAGAGGAAGAAGCAGGCTCCCCGCAGACCAGAGAGACCGATGTGGGGCTCAATCCTAGGACCCTGAGATCATGACCCGAGCCGAAGGCAGAGGCTTAACCCACTGAGCCACCCAGGCACCTATAAGAAAAAAGAAACTTTTATAGCAATTTGATGTTGCCACAATATTTAAGCATGTGATCTGTGATGAACGGGCAAAAAACAAAAACAAAAAATCTGACCTTTGCTTCAGGTAGTTGGAGAGCCACTACTTCACATGATAGTGCTAAGAACAGCGGGTGGTAGAACAACTAGAAAAATTTTGGTTATGTATAAGGGAATTTTCTAATTGCCCAGGGTGTCTAAAACAGGAAGAGATTTCCATGTTCGTGACAGTCAACACTCTTATGAGAAGAGTGATCCTGTTTGGCTGGTTGGCTGGCTGTTGAGATGGAAGAATTCTATGCTTGGTAACAGAGCTCTTCCATTTCAACAGATTCTACTATTCTGTCTTAATAAAATTTGAGCAGGAACTCTGTTGTTCTTTTTCTCTTTTTATTTTTAATTTTAATTTAATTTCCTCTTTCCCTAAGTTCTGTTTTTCTTTCTCTAGCTGTTTCTTTTTCTTCTTTCTTTACAAGAAAGGATTAGTAAAAATGGAATTAATATGCTGGTTACGTTTCTTAAAACCCTGTTGAGGGGTGCCTGGGTGGCTCAGTGGGTTGAGCCTCTGCCTTCAGCTCAGGTCAGGATCTCAGAGTTCTGGGATCAAGTCCCGCATCAGGTTCCATGCTCAGGAGGGAGCCTGCTTACCGCCCCCCCCCTACCCACATGCCTGCCTCTCTGCCTACTTGTGATCTCTCTCTCTCTCTCTGTCAAATAAAAAAACAAAATCTTAAAAAAAAAAAAAAACCTATTGAGTGTCTAAAAATTACAGAGGAAAGTTTAATTCTAGGTGATCCTCTTGTGATAGTTTTTGGTGTATTGTGAGTTCCATTTTAGCAGCTCTTCTTAATTTACAAACTGAGAAACTGTGAACTAGGTAATGGCACTGAATCTTTTTTTTTTTTTTTTTTTTCAGTAAAGTTTCTCACCTGGTATTAAAATACTAAGTGGAAAGTGTTATGAAATTTCCTAGGTGACTCACTGAATCTCAAGAGTGAATACATTCACTCAATGCATAAAGCACTAAGGTGAAACCAGAGAAAAACCAAACATTTGTCTCTGAGCTCCTGGAAAAGAGCTCTACTGTCCTTGGCTACTCCTCTGAGTCCTCAGGCCAGGGGTTTTGCCTGCCTCCGGAGAAGGCAGCTCTCTCTGATGCATAGGACAGTCTGTCGTCAGATTGGAGTGGGAAGATGAACGTAGCAGTTGCTACAGAGTTGAACTTAATGCCGAAACTGCGAATTGCAGGTCACTACAATCTTATAGGGTGCACTAAAATCAACACTAGGCAAATGTGGAGCGTTAAGGATGGGCAATCAAGAATATTGAAAGTGCTAATGAGCTTCCTTTTCAAGCAATATTTCAAAGAAGATGGTTCAGTCCATCCAGCCTGAGATACGGATTCAAAGGAATGTTTTGGAGGACAGCATGCGTGTCCTCCGTTATACTGTGATGTTGAAAGGGAGTGGCCCTAGAGGCACACTGTCTCCAGTTCAAGTTCCAGCTCTGCCTCTCACCAGGCAAGGCACTTAATGTTTTCAAGGCTCAGTTTTTTTTTTTTTTCTTCTGAGAAACGGGGATAATATGCGTACTTTAGAGAATTAGTAGGAGGCTTAAAAAAGATACAGTATGTGAAGTTCAGCAGAGGGTTTGCCCATAGTTTCATGCAACAAATATTATCCAAAGCCTTGCAGGATCCCCTTGAAGCAGGAAGTATGTAGAACTGGATGCTTCTGTCTTGTTAGGCTGAGGGAGGGGGTGCACGGTCCTGTTCATCCTCATTCCTCTTGTCTCTAACATCCATTCCTTTCCCTTTCCCCCTTGATCCTGGTCCTCCTCATTGTAGTCTTCTTACTTGCTCTTATCTGGGGGTTCAGGGGGTTTCGGAGGGAATTGCACTTTGTGCAGCTATCAGTATGGTGTGTCCGTGGGAGGAAGGGAATTCAGGAGCCTCCCCAGTTGCAATCTTGGCCCAGAATGCTCAGGGCTTTGGCTTGAGCTTGAGGAAAGGCAGTGCCTAGGAGAAGAACTAACACTCTCTCTTCCTAAATTCCCCTGAACAAATCTTTAGAAGAGTAGAGGACTTTTCTACATTGTAATTTTAACTCATTATAGAGAATTGGAGTAGGATCCTACAAGGGTGTGTTTGGATTGTGAGTGTGCAATGGACAGGTGGTGTGGGTACTGGTTTGGGGGATGGAGAATAAAACCAGGTCTTTGACTGTCATTCCACCTTGACTTTGGGAGGAGGCCCAGAATTTTTTGGGTTCCTAGAGGTTAAATTCATTATACATTTTCATCATTATCATGGCTCTTCTGTAGTCCCTGAACAATTAATGCATGAAGAGATTTTAGTGTGATTTCTAACTGAAGTGGCTTTTGAGTAGGGGCTTTTCTGTTTGCTTCTTGCTTTCTCCAGGTTGCTAGCCTCTATTTATTTATCAGTTTTTATCTTGCTTTTGAAAGAAGGATTATGCTCATGAGGGCTGAGGCTGTCCAGTTGTGCAGGATGTTTGATGTTTGCTCTGCAGGTTGAAATCCAACCTGAAGTCAGTCCATTAGTGAAGTGAAGCCAAGTGAAGTCATTAGCTCCATCCTGGCAGCATCTACGTGGAAGAAGGAAAGGTTTTTTTTTTTTTTGTCTATTTCTTACCGAAGTCCAGTGTGGGATAATATACCCCTCCCCCCGCTTGGCCAGCCAATGCTCTCCCCTCTCTGAGGGTGAAAGTGAGGCACAGAGGATACTGGAGTGTACCCACTGCTGAGCTCAAGTATGTCCTGGATGAAGCCACAGATCTGTTAATGTGCTTTTAAGCTCATGTGCTGTATCTCCTTTTCCTTATGCCTGAAGGGAGGTATTTTACTTCCAGACAGGAACTATTGTGATTTAAAACCTTTTAATCTCTCTCTCTCTCTCTTTTTTTGCAATGCTGATGAGTCAAAACTGGAATCAAACAAAAGTGGAACATATTTTTAAAATAATATTTAATGAGTACAAATTGACAAAAGCAGTCATCATTTACCATGGGGAGAACATACAAAAATAAAAGTTTTGTGAGCTTAAAAATTTTCCTAGAATACAGTGCAGTTTAATCTAAGTTTTTTTTTTTTTTTTTTTTTTTAATAGAGAACAGGTTGGTCCTGTTAAAAGGAAGTTCACTACCCCCATCTGTTCCAAACTCTTTCTTTTCAACCCTAGGTAAAAGGGAGGAGTCTGCTGTGTTAGGAGGATCAAGTTGGTTTGATGGTTTGACGAGGAAGGAGCTTGAGAGGGATAAGGGGAGGAAATTGGCTTCTCTGGTCTACTGGTGGGGCTTGGAGCCCTTGTGGTTGAGGCTGAGGTCAGGGTTGCCAAGGCCTTGTTACACTAAAACCACTGGAGGCATTCTTCAACTTCCATTGAAGAACGTTTGATGGCTTTTATAAACTACCCAGGCAGAACATTTTTACTAGGGTTATAAAAGTAGAGTTTTACTTTAGGTAGGATTTTTTTTTTTAACCTAAGTGTGGCATTTTCTATTTTAATGATGAACTATGGCCCAGTAAAAACTCATCACCAAAGAGCATGGTTAACCACAGAGGCTTTCTTTACTTCAACCTGGGTAGTATTTAATTTTGAAGCAACCATTCTCTAGACAACAAGCAGGCTCCAACCCTGGAAGACTTGGCCATTTTGCACAAAATAGAACGGATGAGTAGTAATGTTTTCCCTGTCTTTCCCCCCTCATATAACACCATATAACCCAGCTCTGCTCTCGGTTTTCCAGGTTTTTTGTAAGCTTGCTTAGGTGGATCAGGGATAAATTAATGGAGCATGTGTTCTGTGTTCCTTCTCAGTGAACACAAACTGATATAAAAACCAAAATCTGTAAAAGGTATGATGAAACCAACACCCTCATCCAATGGCAATGAAATCGACGAGGTCAGTTTAGGAATAATTTGGCAATATATATCAAGTGTGATTAAGAGTTTCTTAATTTTGTAATCCCAGTTCTTTGCAAGTATTCTAAGGAAATAATTTAAAATATGGAAAATTAATAAGTGCTAAGATATTCTCTGAAATGTTATTTGTTTTAGTAAAAAAAGATAGATATAACCTACATGTTTAATTAGTGCAGGGGTTAAATAAATGCCCATTTGATGTAATATATTGCAGCCACTAATAATACATGCATACCATGTAAGAGAACAAAACCACTGATATATTAAGTGAAAAAGGAAGGATGTAAAATTGAATACATAGTGTAGATGAAACTATTATCAAAAAGTTTTGTAGAGAAATAGCCTGGGTGGTGGGTGATGTTTTCATGTGTTTTAATCATTTTGCATCACGTAGCATATATGATAATAAAAATTGAAAAAAAAAGAAAAAAGAAAAATAGATGGCCTTTATAGAGCAGGCAGAAAAATGTCAATCCCAAAGGCTTTTGGTTATTTCAGTTTGTGGGAAGAGGGTGCTTGAGGCTCTTCCAGCTCCATGCATGAGCCAGGAAGGCTAATCCTGCTGAAGATCATCTTGGAAATGGCATAGTCAGCACAGGAAAAACAGAGAAAACCACCCCGCATTCCAGCAAAGGTTGGAGAAAGAACCAAGTCTCATATTTCAGCTACTGTTCACACCTTTCTACTCTAAGATTTTACATAATTCTCTCATCTATGCCTGGGTCAAACTTATTCTTTCATTATTCACTTAGTTTCACTGCTTAAAATTATAATAAGCCTTGAAAAATTACAGCAGCTACTTTTTTAATGCTAGAAATCCATTTCATAGATGATTAGTACTGAACAATATATTTGGAATATGCTATTCAAAAAGCATTTTCAATACTGAAATCATACAAAACCTAGTAGAGTGCAACTTTATAAAGTTTATTTAGCTTGCTGTCTAAAATTCTGGCTTATTTCAACTTTCTGTGCAAGGGCTTTTATTTTGCTTATTGTACATTGAAAAACGAAAAGTGGCTATCTCTCCGTTTGAACTCAATCTTCCCTACACCTATTCCTTGTAGAGGAAGAATCTTTTAACAACAGTAATAGATTTGCATGTATTCAGCCCATGGTTTCTTTCCATCAATGGTGATATTTTTGTTGTGTTGTGAAATAGTTCTCCACAGCACCCATCCGGGTTGGCAAAAGCAAAATTGAAGAGCACTTTTCACTATAGAATTCACTATGGCAATACTTAGGATCACCTTCACTTAGAAAGAACAGTAAGAAAGATTCTCATTCCTTTTACTTCATTTGACCCCCTTTTTTTTTTTTTCAGACATGTCTCAGAAAGCCTTTATCAGTGGCCACCATCTTACCGTTTTCCTTTTCATTGCACTCAGCCCTTGAACCAGAGAAGGAAGTTGCATATATTTGTCCTGGATTTTGCAAGACATTAGGTCATGCATGTTAAAAAACAAAACAAAACAAAAAAAACACTTTAGTGTGAAACCATAAAGCTCACTGTTACCTCAGCCCACTGCCTCTAGGAAGAAGAGAGGCAGAGACCTACATAGATTCATCACTAACCTCCAGATTAAATGGTGTTCTAGTCCTGTCTGTCAATTTTTCAAAGTCAGGTAATAGTTCCTTCTCTGTTAACAAACTTCAAACAATCGTGGGAGAAAAATGCTTTCTTAACTGTGCCCATTACATAGTCTTCTCTAAATATACAATACTAGAGCTGAGAGTCCATGCAAATTGAATTTTGCTTTAAATATTGTCCATTTGATGTTGGTTTTGAGGTCCTCTCCCAGCCCTGGCGAATTCGTGTGAGGGTCTTGTCTATACACGGCAGGATGAGGATGAACTTGATCACCAGCACGGTGCAGGGAATGATGAGTGCTATCACGTAGGCAGAAGGAAGATACCATCTAAGACTTGAAGGACTGAGGAATTTCTTCCCGCCGTACACCATGGTGTGGGCTGTGCATAAGATCAGGGTCAGATAACCCAGTTTGGACTATACAAGCAAGAAAAATATATATATATATCAATACTGTACTTATATTTTAAAGTGAAACACTCTAAGCCAATGAAGGATATTCATTACCAACCATAAATGTTTGACATCTGAAATATTTAGAACACTCTGCTAAGTACTGGAGAAAGCATTAACCCTCCTTTGGGATGATAAATATTGCATTAAAAAAAAGAAGATTGTGCTTACTAATGATATGGTGGTTTCATCCTTCAAAATGTTTTTATTTTTTTAAAATTTTTAAAAGATTTTATTTATTTTATTTGACAGATAGAGATCACAAGTGGGCAGAGAGGCAAGCAGAGAGAGAGGGAGGAGGAAGCAGACTCCCCACTGAGCAGAGAGCCCGATGCGGGGCTCGATCCCAGGACCCTGGGATCATGACCTGAGCCAAAGGCAGAGGCTTTAACCCACTGAGCCACCCAGGTACCCCCAAAAAGTTTTTAGAAGCATGTAAAGTTGACATGCAACATCGTCTTAGTTTCAGGTATACAACATCTTGATTTGGCAATTCCGTACATTTTGTACTGTTCACCACGATAAGTGCAGGCACAAGCTGTCACCATACAATGTTATTACCATACTATTGACTATATTTCCTGTGCTGTACTTTAATTCCCAGGATGGGCAATCTAGGTGAAGGGGATTAAGTTGGTTTCATCTTAACCTGGCTGGGGATGGGAAAGTTTGTTAAGTGTAAACTCTTCTCAGTTAGAATAAATAATATACCTTGATTTCTTCCCCAATGGTAAAACTCTTTCCTTGATCAACTTTTCTGGAGGCCAGAGATGAATAAGTTACAGTATGTCCTCAAGAAGTACCACATTAGTTTATGTTACTGACTAAAAGCAGATGCTAGCTAATTTCTATTGCAATAAAGAACAATTAGCAAATTCACTTTTATTTGCTTGTTTTGTCCTAAATTCTAAAGCTCAATGTTTATTTCTGTCTTAATGCCTTGACTAAAGGTGTTAACATGAGAAAATGTTGACTGCACTTGTTCTCTGGGAGAAACTGCAAGACTTTTGAAATTCAAATAGTTTTATAAAATTCAAATCTAATTTCAGTTACTAATGATCTTCTCTATTATTATCCTGGTTCACAACAAGCATGCATCAGAATAATCTGGAAGGCTTGTTAAAACACAGTGTTGGGCCACACCTGCAGTGTTTCCGATTCATTAGGTCTGGGTGGAGCCTGGGGACTTGTGTCTCTAATAAGATCCCAGCTGATGGTGAGGTTCTAGGCACCACACTTGGAGTATTACTGGTCTATAAGAATGATAATTAGGTGCCTTTAGTGAGATATCTGGTGGTTGATACGTGGGAAACAACAATTTTCCCCCTTACAGACCAACACTGGGTCTGGTATGATTACAGTCTAACATAGCTTGCTTTGATGGTTTTAAACTTGAGTTTAGTATATGCCCTTTTGTATCAATATCTATCAGTACAGATGTTAAGGTTGATTTTCAGAAGTAGAAATTTTGTCTTTGGGTCTCTTCACATTGCATCTAGCACATTCCTACATACAAAGTTTAATAGTGTTGGTATTTTTCACTCTCTCCTCTGACCTGTGGCTCTGGGAGTAGGCAGTGATCTTGGCATGTGATGCCCAGCTAGGAAACAAAACTATTATGGTATGCCTTTTGGTACCAGAGTTTAGCATTTTCTCACTTGAATTTGGTTCAATTGCTATTTTTGTGACATTGCTAGGGAAGTGAAGGAGCAAAATGAAAATTTATGCATAGTAAGAGAGAAAAATGAAAATATTTGTAAAATCAGAATTATTTTGCAATATAAAGGAGATTAAATATTAGAAGTCCTTACCTGGACAAATCGGAATTCTCTCCAGTTGACCATGTTGCTAACTGATGGCAAGGAAGTGATTCCCAAGAGGACAAACAGGAAAAATCCAAGGATTCCCAAAGCTATGTACGAATCATTAAGCCAGGCAGTAGTGGTGCTAAATGGATCGTCTGTCTTGGCTAGTGCCTAAGAAAAATTAAAAGCAATTTTTAAAAATTAAATTTTTTTACAAATTGCCCAAACTTTTAAGGGGACTGAAAAATACTTCTGCAGGGTGTATTGGCTCCCAGTGAATTGTATGTATTTCTTAATAATCACTTAAAAATAGCTGTAGAGAAAAATACACTTGGAAATGATATTTCTTGGTAGAAATAGTAATTGGTTCTGCTGGGACTTTATTATAATAGTTGACTCTAGGAGTTGTGTAGAAAGTTTTAATTGACCCTATAAATTCTAAAACAAAGTAAACATTTACTTAAACCTTCTTTACCATATGGTTTCTCATTCCCCAAGCAAAACTCGTTGTTCTCAAATGATTGTATCAGGACTCTGTTTTTCTGCTTTATATGCTGATTATTCACACACACAAAGTTTGGGTTCTTTCATGTTTATTTTTGTCATAATATAGCATCAAGTCTGTCACACCACAGATTGAGAAAAATCAGGCCCTTAAGATGGGACTCCTACCCAAGAACTTCCCGTGTATTTGTGAGGGAAATAATGTAGAAAATTCCACATAAGTCCCATCAATGAGTTATCGACTCATAAACTTTGAAAATGCAGTAAGATTGATCAAAACCAATTATTTCCAAACTAGAATGGATGGATAGCACTTCCTCTGGGACTGCTTTAAAACTCTCTGCGCTGATTCTCTCTGCATTTTTGACTATGCAGAAAATAGTATTTGACATTTGCTCAGAATTGTTTAGTTTTCTGGTTATTGAGGATGGCTCTCTGCAAGTCAAACATTAATGAAGTTATAAGCACCCTTTTGTGAATTTGTTTACCTTCCTGTGACACAGGTTTGAATAGCCCCCTTACTTAGAAGGTAGTTGGTGTTGACTTCCAAAAGCAAGCAGCATGCATAAAAATAGAAGCTTGAAAACACATTGGTTTATGTTTATTGACTGTACCCCCTCCCCAAGGAATTCAAGTAGGTGTTATTAGGTTTCCTGAGCCCCCAAATCTGTCAGTTTGCCGGTAGCCCTATGAGTCCTGGGAATGCACATCTGGATCCAAGTGAACCTGGGAATCTAACTTTCATTCTCAATAGTTGTATAATGTCTCAACTGCATTCATTAAAAAAAAAAAAAAAAAAACAAATCAAAAACCAAAAACCAAACCAAACCAACAACAACAACAACAACAACAACAACAACAAAAGAGAAAATAACCCAAACCTAACAGGAGGTCTAGGACTTTAAAAAATAAAGATGCTTAGGAGAGAGCAATTTTCTATAATTGTGAAATGGAATATGATGTAGCAAGACTTCTCTTTGATTTAAGGAACTGGAGAATGCAAATGAGTAAAGATTTACCTGGGTAATGGTTCTGTTTTTCAGGGTCCATCGTACATAATAACGAATAGGAATCACAAGTGTGTAGAGGACATGAAGGAAGGCAAATCCCAGTGCCACCAAGCCAAGCTGCTTTCTGCAGAGCATCCACTGGTCAAGCCAGTCTGGGAATCGGCGGTATTTTGTCCCTCGGTACAGTTGCAGAATGGCAGCAATAACACCAGGGAGGTAAACCAAGGCAAGCAATGTAAGTGCTGCTATCGGAAAGATCCGATTTGGAATGGAAATAGCCAAGCGAAATGTGCTGTCTTGATTGCCATTAGCGTAAGGGTAGAGTACGTCTCTTATAACGCAGTAGCAAAAGAAGAAGACACACAGAATAGCAGACAAATAGAAGGGGAGCTTCCACATTGGAAATAGTTGCAGGGGGTAGTTTTCAATTTCTTTGGCTGCCAGGAGAGATCCTTGATCCAGTGGAGTAAGTCCAAGAGTACGAACAACATCCATCACTCTTTGCTTGGCTTTGCTGTCGTTTCCACAGACAAACACCTGGGTTAAGAATAATCAATTAATAAATAATGAAATAATATTTACTCTTTACTTTGGGCATTACTTTGAAAGTCTGTGTAAGCACCATGCCAAACAAGAAAATAAGAACATGCTTTTCAGACAAGGGCATGGACACAGTATGTTTTAAACTTGGACAAATGTGCTAGATGGTTAAGTACCAGGGTTCAAGTTGAGAGTGGTTCTAAGCATATCACACTGATACCATAGGACTTGGTTCTCCACAGGGTGAATGGTTTTTCTTCTGTATTCATGGGTGCTAGAACACTTACAGATTATGTTTAATCTCCATGAATAAATGGAATCAGTTTCATATAGTGTTATAGGAATGGAAAGGTTATCCATCAACAGTGTTATTTTTTAGTACGTGCATGGAACCTGACGTCATTGGATTCCATCAAACTAGAAACTGAGAGTCCTGACAATGAGGAATAAATCACAACATCGACGACTTTACTTGGTTAAACCCAAGAAAATTATCTGCAGCACATATTAGCAAATGGAAATGTTTAGTTGGTGTTTTATTTTGGAATTCTGTTTTGGCATTTTTGAGGTAAGTGTGCATTAAAACATTTGCTTTTTTTTTTTTTTTTTTAAAGATTTTATACATTTATCTGAGAGAGAGACAGGGAGAGTGAGAGAGAGCATGAGTGGTGGGGAGAGGGAGAAGCAGGCTCTCCGCTAAGCAGGGAGCCCAATGGTGGGCTCAGTCCCAGGATCCTGAGATCATGACCTGAGCCAAAGGCAGAGGCGTAACTGACTGAGCCACCCAGGCACCCCAAAACCTTCACCTTTTAAAGATTGAATGTAAATTAATAATTTAACCGTACCTGCCGATTTGCATCCAGTGCTCCAGACTGGAGAGCCCAGGCTGAGATGGTATTAAATGCTTTTACTACGTGGGCTCCTGGCAGCAACTGAGCGAGGTACTCTGCATTGGATTCCGGATACTGATCAATTTTGAGGTTGTTGCTGATGTCGACCAATATTTTTCCTTTGAGCACCTCAGTTAGTTCTTTGAGAAAATCATAATGCTCTCTGTGGACTGCTAAGATTATGATGTCTGATTTCTGGGCTGCTTCTAAGTAGCTCAGGACCGCTGCACCGTTGGGCAGCAAACTGGACTTCTGTGGGTTTCTACTTCCAAAAACAATAGAATAATCACACTGGAGCATTCTGAGTGCCAGTGATCTTCCAAAATCTCCAGTTCCAAAAATACATACAGTCTCTTGCTTTTCTGAAGAATTCATAGTAGAAGGAAATGCACCTGTAGAAGTCTTTTCCATACCTGAAAGATAATAACAGAAATAGCCAACAATACAGGAATGTTCAACATGGAAAAATTATTGTCATATATATTCTCATATGTGTCTGATTGAAAAAAATCACTAGTCAAAAACTTCTTCTGTTGGATAAAGAGATGCAGTGAAAAATCAGGACACTTGTTGGTGGATGCTTTAAACTACGGATATGTGTTGCAATGATACCAACTTTGCCCAAAACCTAACAGTTCCAAGTGTTCTCAGAGCAAACTCTAGCAAAGAATGCACTAGTAAAGAAACTGTAGAGCAATTTCTTTATGTTTCATGATACAAAAATTCCTAAATAAAACATCAGCAAACAGAATCCAGCAGCTTGTTAAAAGAAAATGGACATTGATCAAATGGGGATTATTCTAGGAATGTAAAGATGAGTTCTGTAAACTCAGTATTAGAAACTCTATTAATTTAACTCGCCATATTAGAAGATTTAAAGAGAAAAATAGTCCTATTTGTGGATGCTAAATGGGCAGATGTTAAAATTTGACATTTATTTTTGACTTATAGTTTAAAAAAAAAAGGAGTAGACAAGTATTTCCTTAACATATAAAGTATCTCTTTCAACCTAAAATCTAGAATCAAACTTAAGAGAGAATTACCAAGAAAAAGAAAATTCCAGAAACCTCCCAATAAAGCCATAAACCAGATGGGCCATAAGCCAGACAAATGTATCTGCTTTGACCACTTTATTTTATTGTTTGGAAATTCTAGCTAACACAACTAGACCACAGAAAAAAAATCTTAGGTATAGAAATTCAAAAGGGGTTGTGGATGATGAAACTGTAGTCTCAGAGAACTTGTGAAAGTCAACTGAAGAAGTACCATATATATAAAATCAATCCAGGATCTTGTTTAGGAGCCCAATTAATATCAATATTCTTCGCATACTAAAAAAATTAGTTTGCAAATGGACTCTACTTAAAGCTGTAGCAGAATAGGGAAAATATTTAGGAATAAATCTAGCAAGATAACAAGACAAGTACAAGATATATATGAAGAAAAATATAAAATTCCCTTAAGACCCAGAGAAGGTTTATGTAAATCTAAAGGCATGTTCTTGGATGGGCTGATCAACTTTATGCTGCTCTCAGTTTTCCCTAAATTAATTTCTAAATTCTGAAAAACAAAGTAATGAATAGAGGGCTAGTTCTATTGAATATTGTTGAATTTATATAATTTTTAATTTATCTTTATAACAACAAATTATCTTTATATGTTATCTTTATAACAACAAATATTGTTAAAAAGCATGCGAGTTACCTTTTTATAAAGCTAAGGGGCACCTGGGTGACTCAGTGGGTTAAGCCTCTGCCTTTGGCTCAGGTCATGATCTCAGGTTCTTGGGATCGAGCTCGGTGGGGAGCCTGCTTCCCACTCTCCCTCTGCCTGCCTCTCTGCCTTCTTGTGATCTCTTTGTCAAATAAATAAATAAACTCCTTAAAAAATAAATACTATAAAGCTAAAATAATGAAGTAATATGGCAGTGTCACAGGAATAGAAAATGTTCAGTGAAATAGTAAAAAGTACAGAAATTGACCTCTGCATATATGATAAAGATGTCATCTCAAGTCAGTGAGAAGAAGGTTATTCAGGAGCAAATATTGGGACAGCTAAATAGCCAATTGGGAGAAAAAGTTGAATCTACATGTCATACTCCTCTTCAAAGGAAATTTAAAATATATTAAAGATTTAAATCATGTGTGTATGTATGTATGTATGTATCTACTTATGTATCTATTTTTTAAAATATTTTATTTACTTACTTAATAAAGACACAGTGAGAAAGGGAATACAAGCAGAAGGAGAGAGGGAGAAGCAGGTTCCCCAGCAAGCAGGGAGCCCGATGTGGTACTAGATCCCAGGACCCTGGGATCATGACCTGAGCTGAAGGCAGACACTTAATGACTGAGACACCCAGGTGCCCCTGTATCTATCTATCTATCTTAAATAGAACTATAATAAAACTAGAAGGAACTATGGAGAATTCTTTTGTAACTTTAGAGGGAAATGGCCCTTTTCTATACCACAAATCCCTGAAATCGGTAAAGAATAAAGGAATAAACAAAAACACAAAATATCTCTCTCAACCTGAAATCTAGTATCTAAATTAAAAGTAAAAATTGTCATATATATTACATAAAACTGTGATTTCATAAAAATGAATAATACCTACAAAGCAGAAACCACTGTAAGCAAAGTCAGAAGATCATCAACAAAGAACAAAAAATATTTTTAACTCCTAAAAATTAAAAAAAACATCGCCCAATAGAAAATTGGGAAAAAGATATAAGTTGATTTTCATCCTAAGGTGATATAATATAGTAAAAAAAATTTTAATCTTACTCAAAATAAAAGAAATGCAAATTAAAACTAAACTGAAATATTGTTATAAAGCATGTGAGTTACCTTTTAAAAGCTTTTGAAATTTAAATTAAAGACAAACGAAATAAAAATGCTCAAATTCCCATGGTCCAATAATATAGTTTAGGTTATTCTGAAGAACATTATTTTTTTATTTCAGTAATGAATTTTTCTCAAAAAATTATTTATTTTAAATAACATTTATCTTTTAGTGTAAATTTTCAGTTTACCTTTTCCTTTCTTTCTTTTCTTTCTTTGGTCTCTTTTGTTCAGTAATGTATCCCCAGTGCTAGTAAGAGCACTGACTATGATGGAAAGGGCACTCCTTGACAAAATTTGTTGAGTGATATTAGAAAGGTGGAATGGAGGTGTTGGAAGGAGCTCTTTGCTCTGTGTGCCAGGCACAGTGTAGGACACATAATGAAGAGAAGGGTGAGTGATTAAAGTGTAACCACTGGGAAGAATAAGGGAGAAGGAAAGAAGTTGGGAGGATGTGGTAAAGACATTGCTTCTATCACCCAAATGGCTTTCAAGAAACCGTCAGTGAATTTGCTGTGAAATTTAAACCAGATGTAGTCACTATTCAGTTCTTACATGGTGGATTTCATGCCAATTGTAGAGCACAGGAAGCTCACACCTTTTTAATGAGATTTCAGAAATTTGCCCTTTCCATTGTAGCCTTTGGAAAATACCTATATTCTTACCTGAGCTTATCGAAAGGTGCACCTGTATCATAAGCAGACCATTTAGAGCTTTGTAGGTAGTGAGAAGTCATGGAAGAAATGGACAGGAAATATAAGACTACCCTGTACTTCCACTGAAACTCTTTGAATAATTGATTGAATCACCACAGCTGAGTCATTTGTAGAACTAGCTAGTGACGGACAGCCTACACTGAGTCAGAGAAGGGCATGAGCAAGGTTGGAGGAATGCCTGAAGAGGACACCAAGCCTCTCCTATGAAAACATAGCTGGGTCTTTCCGAAATTCTCTGTAGCATCTGCCAATGCAAACTACTTTAACAATTTATAATATAAGTCACTACTTTTGTAATATAAGCTGCTAATCAGTTCATACCTACTTGTTAGAGCTCAAATTCTCAAACTGGTGAATGATGCCTTCATTATTATGAATGTGTTCAAAGAATGTCAGTTGGCTGACTATCCCCTCACTTTTTATCCAGCGTTTTCCCCTCATATATTATTTTTCTCTCTCTTTTATTCAGACAGACATTTGCAAGTAAAATAAAGATATGATAAAGTTACCAGTGTCCTTTAATGGGATGGATGCTATCTTTATTGACATATTCTCACTTGGATCACCTTAATCGTTGCAAACAGAGAGTCCAGACTCTACTTTGACAATTTGGCCACTACCTTAATTTATTCTGACCTGTCATAAACATTTTTTTTTTTTTTTTTAATGGAGATGTTAACTAAACAGCACTGGTTTTTTTTTTGTTGTTGCTCCAACTCCTGCTGGCACTCTCAGAGACTCTCAGTGAGTCTCTCAAGTGTGAGACTCTGGATGTCTCAGTTTCATCATCTTTCAGATGAGAGATTAATAGCACCTGCTTTGGAGACATTGTGTGGATTAAATGAATTAATGTATATTTTGTTTCTTTTGGCGGGGGGTGGGGGGGGCGAGGAGAGAATCCCAAGCAGGCACCCCTTCCAGCATAAAGCCACATGAGGGGCTTGATTTCACAACCCTGAGATTATGACCTGAGCCAAAATCAGAGTCAGATGCTTAACCAACTGAGCCACCCAGGTGCCCCATGAGTTAATGTATCTTAAAACGTTTCTTGAGACATAGTAAGTACTTAGTAAATGGGCTGTCATTAATAGATTATTCAAATAATCTAGTGATTTTCTAATTTTTCAATCTATTGATTACCTAATTAATATAACCTTTATATAAATTTTATAAATTAAGGGTTAATTATGCTTCTTTAACTGAATATTGGAAATAGATAAAATTTATCTGAAATAACATTCAATAATTCTTAAGAAGTTTCTGCTTTCCCCACTTATTTCGTACAAATGAAACCCTATAAGAAAAGACTTTAGAACATATGAGTTTATCAAAACACAGATGTATAAACAGCTCAAGTGTGAATTTCTCTCATTTGTAATTCTTACTCATTTTAATTTTTCCCTCTTAAAATGCAGCTTGGCAATCCAGTGTAACACACTTGGGCTGTTATACCAACCACTGAAATTGTTTTCAATTTCTTAAACTTTCACACACTTCACTGGGCAAATTATAGGTACAAAGACAGTAAGGAAATATTAAAATATCACTGATTGACTTAGAAAGAAATAGAGTCATTCCATTGGGCAATTAGTCCTTATCAAGTTGTTGAAGTTCGAAGGTTGATAATTGTGTTGGCGACATCTTGAGTTCTTTAAATCCTCTACGTTCTATTTCCGGTCATTGGGTAGTAATGGAGATCTGCTGAACTTCCATTGCCTAACAGAGAGGTCCACTTTGGGGACCCACATCTTGTGTTTCTGGATTCTTGTCCCGAGACTTTTCTGATACCCATACCTGCTTAGCATTCAGACATGTATGACCCGTGGGGCCACCACAGACCAATGGAGAATAGGAATCCATGAATAAACAGGTGCTTACACTTTCATCATCTGGCACTCAGTTCTGACACATTTTATAAAGCTCCTCAGAAAGCCCCAATGGGGGCGCCTGGGTGGCTCAGTGGGTTAAGCCGCTGCCTTCAGCTCAGGTCATGATCTCAGGGTCCTGGGATCGAGTCCCGCATGGGGCTCTCTGGTCAGCGGGGAGCCTGCTTCCCTCCTCTCTCTCTCTCTCTGCCTGCCTCTCTGTCTACTCGTGATTTCTCTCTGTCAAATAAATAAATAAAATCTTAAAAAAAAAAAAAAGAAAGAAAGCCCCAATGGAATAGAGCACCACTCCTCTATAGGGGTGGCTGACTTAATATTCTCTCCTGCGACCTTTCTTATGAGCCGAGTGAGAGCCCCTTGCCTCTCACTCCTGCTCCTTGGAATCACTTCCCTGGTAAACTATTTGCATTGCAAACCACTGTCACCAGCTCTGCTTGCAAATCAACCCAGGACAAGAACAACATTTTTGTTGTTGCTATTATTATTGTTGTTATTTTTGTGTGTGGAAAAAGAAAAATGAGCAGACCTCAGTTCCCATAACTGGGATGATGAAATAACATGTAAAAAATAAAAAAGTTGGTAATTCTTTGGAAGAATTTCATTCTGAACTCTCGGAAAAAATTCTAATAATAGGAGTTCATAAAAATGAGATGTATGCATAATCTAAACCACAAGGGAGATCAAGTTGAGGGTTCGTCTTACAGTAAGTACTATGTAAATAAGGAAGTTATGCCTATTTCAGACTATTTGTAATTCAAAATAGCTCCCATGTGTAAACATGGATTTATGGAAGTAGTGTAAGATTTCTTATGCAATGACTTAAAAAAAGTTTCCTAATCCTATTTTACTCTTAGATGTAGGAAGAGGGAATAAAGAAAATAAGAAAGGTAGTACACAGGAAGCAGAGTTACTAAGGGAAAGGGGGTTCAGATAGTTAAAACATAGCAGGGCAGTTTCTTTTTCCTTCTGCTCTTTACAGACCTCAGTTCTGTAACAGGAAGCATAACAAGAGTACCTCTGGACTGGAAAATCTCCAGGACCGATTTTGCGTCTCCTAGAGAGGCTGGTGGAGACTGTGGGGCCAACACAGGTAAAGTGATTACACCTGGTGTTCATATAGATTAAGAGACTGATAACCAACAACACAGATGCAAAGATGGCAAAGATGACTTTGGAGAAGCGTGTGTGTGTGTGTGCACACGCGCATGCATGCACATCTGTACATGGCCTGGGGGGAATCAGGTGTGGGTCATGTAGATGCCAAGCCCCTCGGTCTGCAGATCCCACCCCAGGCCTGAGGAGGCCTTCTTCTGGGACATTCCAATGAAGCATCCCATGAGGATGTTAGCACTTGTCTGGCTTTTGCGGTTTACTTCTGTCACTTCCCAGAGTCAGAGATTAGAGAGGGTCCCAATTTAGGAGAATTCCAGCATGTGAGAAACGTGGAAATGTCCAAACAAGAAAACAAAAATCGCATATTTTAAATGTTTATACTTAATAAATCAGTGCTACTAACAAAAGACTCATTTTATTTGAAATAATTATAGATTCACAGGAAGTCTTAGAGATAGTACCAGAGGTTCCTGCAAATCCTTTGTTTGCTCTAATGGTTACATTGTACATAGCTACAGAGCAAAGTCAGAACTGGGAAACTGACATTGGTGTAACGTGTACGGATAGTTCTATGTCATTTTATCCCAAAGGTAGGTTCGTGGATCCACTAGGGGCAATCAGGATACAGAACTATTCAGTGCCACTCCATCTCTGCTCTCCTAACCCCTGGAAGCTATCCATCTGCTGTCTAAATCTTTAATTTTGTCATTTGGGGAAAGTTTTATAAATAAAATCACACAACATGTAACCTTTTCACAAAAAAAAATTTTTTTTTTTCACTTCCCATAATGCCCTCGAGGTCCTTCCAAGCAGGTAAGCCTATCAGTTGGTTCCTTTTTCTTGTGGAGTAGTGGTCCACTGTACAGGCTCCTTCATTTGTTTCTTTTCTATCTATATGCCCTGTTTGGTGAAAAGTCATCTCATCTTGGCCATTTTCTAGTTGGATTTTTGTTTTTTCACTGTTGAATTTTTGTTTATTCTAGATATGAGGTCTTTGTCAGATACATGGCCTTCAAATACTTCCTCTAGATATGTAGCTTGTATTTTCATCATCCTAACAGGGTTGCTGACAGAGCAGAAGTGCTTAATTTTGATTAAATTTAACATATTGCCTTTTCTCTTTTATATATTATGCTTTTCATTTCATATCTAGGAATTCCTCACCTAGGCTTTAGTCCTGAATATTTTCTCCTCAAAACTTGATAGTTTTATATTTTACATTTAAATCCATTATCTGTTTTGAGTTAATTTTTGTATAAATTCTGAGGTTTAAGCCAAGTTCATTTTTTTCCCTATGAATATCTAATTACTTCCCTATCAGTTGTTTAAAAGACCATCCTTCTTTCATTGAATTACTTTTGTACCTTTTTCAAAAATCAGTTGCCATACACATGTGGCTCTATTTCTGGGTTCTCTATTCTGTTCCATTGATCAATGTGTCTACCCTCTGTCAATGCTATGCGGTTTTGATGACTTAAAATTAGGTAGACTGATTCTTCTCACTTTATTATTTTTCATTTTTCAGAATTATTTCAGAAATTCTAGTTCCTTTGCCTTCCCATAGAAGTTTTAGGATAATCTTGTCCATAGCTATAAAAAATTGTTTATTTTAAATGCTTATACTTAACAAATCAATGATTTTTGGCATATTCCAAAAATACAATGCAGCCTATTTGGTTTGTTTAGGAGATAACCACAATCTTTATTATGATATTAATTCATGTCAAAGCGTAGTGGCAGTGTACTGTTATCTAATAAATAGATATTACAGTTATCTAATAAATAGATAATACAGTTATCTAATAAATCTAAAGTTGTATAATGGACTTCTTTTCATCTTAAGCAGTATATTTCTGTATATGCATAGCCCTCATTTGGAGAATACGTCAAAATAAAATTTTAAAATCCCTGTGTATCAGCAGCAAGAGAGCAAATTGACCTTTCTCCCTTCTCTTTGCCCTGGAAGAGACCCTATTCATCATTCCTTTTAGTAAGAAGAACAGGAATCAACAACCCAACCATGCCACTTCTGAACGGTGAATATTTTCTTGTCTTTTTTGTTTTGTTTTGTTTTTTGAAAATGGGCCTTTTGTTTCCCCTAATGTGTTCAGAGAGTGAAGGGGAAAATATGTAAATATTTATGAATATAAGACCACTTGTAAAAATGAGAAGAGGAAAGAAAATCCCCCCTCCCTCTCAGGTGCAGATATACCTGAAAGGAAAAATCAACCTCCATGAATCCTCTTATGTTTTTTATTCTGAGAAATTTATAGAAAATACAAATTAAGGCAAATTATTTTATATAAAGATTCAAACTTAGTTATACATAGTATTATATTGTTTTTCAGTTTACCCAATTTTATATTTTTTAGACAAACTAAAAATGCAAAAAAAAATTCTTTCTCTAAAACGATTTGGAGATAATCATGAAAAGGACTATAAAGATAAAACTATCATCATAATGCACAATTTGGGGTAATAGAAATAGTGTGCTGGGAACCATAAAGACTATAAGTAGGCAAAGCAGAAACTCTTTATAGAATTTGGTTTGGGTGGGAATGCAGGGAGACGGGGTTATGATGGTGGTACAGACAGTGAGATATCTCCCTGGCACTCCTTCCAGACCTTTGTTCAACCACCAAAGCAACTTCTTAGAATCACCAAGGTTTATAAGATGCAAATACTACTACCAAGGGTTATGCTAGAAACCAGTGCTTCTCAATCCTGGTGGATGGTAGAATCACAAAGAGAACTTGTATAAAATGCAGATGACCAAACTCTTGGATACTCTCAGTCAACTGGTCTAGGGTAGAGCAGAGGCATTTTTTTTTTCCTCCAAAATAGCTCCCCCAGATAATTCTACTGTTGAGCCAAAATTGTGAACCATTGCCCATTTGTTAGCTTTCAGTTAATGGCCTGCTACAGTGGTTCTCTTCCCTGGTCACACATTAAAATCAGCTAGGTAGATATTTAATGCTAGGGCCTTGCCCCCTGAGATTCTGAATCAATTGGTCTGAGGTAGAGCCCAGACATCTGTATTCTAAAAACCAACCAACCACAGAAAACAAACAAGAACAACAAAAAACCCCAACCCAAACAAGCAATCAATTTTGAAGGAGCACCCAGGACTGAGAACCACTGCAAATGAAAAAAGATAAGGCTATCTTTTTTGGAGAGGGATGGTAGGGAAGGAAAAGTCGGAGAGAAAGCAGGGTGTTGATGAGGTTGTAAGCGGTTGCAGGAACATTTCACCTGCTTTACCACAACTTTTTCCACAAAATAGTCATTGGCTGAGTCTGAGAGGCAAGAATTCATATTTTTATGAAAACCAGAGGGACGAATGTGTATGTAGTCCCCACAGGAAAGAGAATCAAGGGAGTAGGTCTCAGGGCTTGGTGTCAGACTGCAGGAAGGCTTTGCTCTGTAACTGCCTCAAGGAAACCCTGACAAGTTGTTCTCCATGAGCCACAAAGTCCTTTGGGTCAAATCCCCCCACCGATGTCCTAGAGTACTCCTGAACACTGATTCTCACATAGGGCCACACACTCCCTCCTTTATCATTTGGATGAAATCACTATTAAAGATAGTCCCCACTTAAGAATTCACTTTGAATCCTGAAATGATTGTTCATCCAAGATGTTGGATTCTTCCACAAGTAGTGCCCCCACTGGACTCGTACACTTCCACTGGGGTCGTAGCACACAAATCCAGTGATCTGTCTTGGCTCCTTCCGGAGAGCTAGAGTATAAACAACGCTTTTAAACTCTGCAAGATGTGACATGATTTTTCATTTTAATTTGAGACCTGTAAATAGGGACTTTTTTTTTTTTTAACTTCTTCCTTCTGTTTTATTATTCCTTCTGAATTTTGACCTGAAAGCCCTACATGACTTGACAACATATCTGTAATGAGCTGAAACCCATCTATCAAGTATTTCCTTTCATCTCAAGGCATAGGGGCAGGAGGGAGTTCTGCAACGGTGCCAGTCTTTGTGTGATTAAAACATTTGTTTTAATATATCCCAGGGACAAATGGAAAGCAAAAAAATAGTTTTAAAAATTTAAAAGCTTCCACTAACACATGAACTCATCCAACTTATTCACTGAGCTATTTCTGTATTTAGTGAGATCAAGGTTCTTCAGGGAAAGCAAGCATATCCACAGTTAAGCCGATATCCTTTTCTGACAAGTATATATTACTGCAGTAAAACCAGAAGACTTTGACCTAAAAAGACCTCTGATTGCAGTTTATGAAAAATGTAACATATCTACGATCAATGGATTTTTCTACTAATTGTTTGTTTGACATTTAGTTTTCAGTGTCTATATGTTATTTGAAAATATAATAGTGTATTTCTTATTTTAGCCTCTATATTAGAAGTACCTCACTTAGTGATAGTCACAGACTAACATATCTAGCATCTAATGCATTTAATCTAAATAACCAACTGCAGGTTGTTTACTGAAAATCTGATAAATTATTTCAGTTATTTTGTAAGAAAATGTTATTTATCTCATAGCAACCAAGTTTACTGATGATTTGTTTTTTTTTGCTAGCCAGTAGAATACAAAAGGAAACAGTAATCTTAACTTGTATGGTTTGATCAAGTCACAAGAGCACAACTAAATCTAACCTTCACATTTATGTTCTTATGGGTAAATATACTTCCTCAGGAATTGCTAGTAACTAGAACCAGCTATGGCCTGTGCCATAGCTATGATTCTGTTAGTAGCATTTTACTACCACCCAATGAATTACCAAGACAGCAAGGAGATGCAGAACTCTGTTATCTATTTTAATTGTACTTTAAAAGAAAAATTATTTATTTTTAATTTAAGTTCTTCATGAAATTCTAGTTCATCCAGAAATCTTATTAATACATGTTTCTGCATTTAGATCTCAGTGCATCTGTTGGGATAAATGAAGACTGTATTCTGATTTCCTGGCCAAGAATTTTATCATGTAGGTTCATTATCCGCTGACTAGGATAGTTAGTTCATTTGATTAAAGCCTGGGGCTCATGATGACAAGGTCAGGAATTTAGTCTTGTCTGAGTTAATTTGTCTTGACCTCTATTTACCTTCTAAATGCCGAACAACTTCTTAGGAATCTGTAGTTCACCAAAGATTCAGCATCAGGACAGAACCTGGACTGTCACCAACAGAAAAACAGCTCTGTCTCACTGATTACGTGACATTTGGCTCATACAGGCTACATAAGCATTTGCTTATTGGATACTTTGGTGATTGCAACAACCCACTTAGTATTCAGTGTCAGTTAGTGGGTTTTGCTTTTTCTAGGACTACTATGGCCAGAGACATTTAGCAAAAGATTTGATCATTTCCATTTTTTTGGTATTGAAAATTTTATTGATTTATATGCAAGAGTAAGAGACAGAGCATGCCAGAGAGACCACCAGAAGTGGGGAGAGGCAGAGAGAGAAGGAGACACAGACTCCCCACCAAGCAGGGAGCCCTATTTGGGGCTTGATCCCAGGACCTGGAGATGGTAACCTGAGCTGAAGGCAGAGTTAACCCACTGAGCTACTCAGGTGCCCTTGATCATTTCAATTTTGAATGAACGTTGTTTCAGTAAATTTCCTATGAATAGTCATTTATCTTCGTATTGAGGCCACTAAAAATTATCTGAATATAATTATCTGAATTGCCAAATTAGTTTTGGGGTAGAGGAGTTTTGCTCTGGATCTGATCCCACTCCGAAGTCCCTGCTGATGAAACTCATTCTGCTTCACATTATCTATCTTATCATTTGTTAGAAATTTCCTGGGGCTGGGGAGCCTGGGTGGCTCAGTTGGGTGAGTGTCCAACTTTTGGTTTCCCCCTGGGTCATGATTGCAGGGTCATGAGAACGAGCCTGCCTACTCCCCTGCCCCTGCTCCCCTCAGGCTGTGTGCTCAGCATTGAGTTGCTTGAAATTCTCTCCCTCTCCCTCTGCTCCTCCCCCAGCTCTTCAGTGCAGGTATTTTCTCTCTCTCAAACACATAAATAAATCTGGAAAAAAAAAAAAAAAAAGGAAAGAAAGAAAGAAAAAATCTCCTGGGAGTGATTTACACATTCTTAGGAATATAGTCTCCATCTTTGGGGTATCATTTTCTTTTATTTCTAAGCTGGCTCTCAGAGGCGAGGACTCCTCAGGGGCCATAGTGCCTCTGATGTTTGCCAAGACCCATCAGCTTGAGCTTCAGGGCAGGATCTGGCCTTGCAGACTTTCCTTGGCTTACCCCAGGGGACAAAGTGCTCTTGAAACTCCTTCCCCTTTCCTTGTGTTACACTCTAATATACAAGCTTGAGAGCTGTGCTAGTTTAAAATATTTCTTTAATGAGACAGCACCTTTTTAAAATTCCTTGGTTTTCAATCTCAGCTCTTTTCAATGGTATGGTTGGAGACTGGCTTGCCAGGTGAGGTCTTGAAATCAGCCATGGTGGGAGTTTCCACACCACAGGAATCAGCAAATGCTACAAATCAGGACTTTTTCTTTTTTTCTTCCTTAGAGAGTCCTTTACCAGCACTCCACTGGCTTTTTCCCTCCCTCTTATCCCTTCTCCTTAAGAATGGCATGTGACCAGGGAAATTGGAAAATAATTTGGCTGATAGGATGATACACTTTTCCAGTCCTGTCTGCAACTTAGCCCTAAATCTCTTTCCTTAGGAGCCTCCCTTCTCAGAAAGCTCCTAGGCTTTAATGAAAACAGGGTCCATGTTGGCTCCCTCTTACCCCGGCAAAGGGCCCACACCCTCTCCGCCCCACACATGGAATGAACACAATGCTGACTGTGAATCTGATCCTTCTAGACTCCTGCTTCCCTCGGGGAGACAGAAACAGGAACATCTTTGTGAATTCCATCCCCAAACACATACGTTCCCATTTTCCAGATATGCTTCAAGAATGCACAATTGGGGATCACACTTTGGGAAAACTAGAGGCAACTGGCACCTTTCATCATTAACTGAATTGAACCACTTGCCAACCTGTGAACTGCTTTCACCTCAACATCCTTTCCTTTCCTATGAAGAAACAACTGGGAGCATAATCCATTTTTTTTTTTTTTTTTGGTATAAGAATGACTTGGTGTAACAATTCTTTTGAACTGTTCACTAGGCTTTGTATCTTATGCCATGCTTTCAGGTATTAAAGAAGGGTTAACATGTTTTACTTAAGTTAAACTAATTAAAACCATTAAGAATTCAATATTCCAATTTTCATGACCTCAGTTAAATGCTTTAATCATATTATATCACTCCTTAAAATGAATTAGACTCTGAAGTATTATAGTTACAGTTTTTTTTAATGAAACTTACCCAGTATAGCAACATAATAAGGTCACTAAAATTAAGGTTAATGAGAAGAAACACTAAGGTTCCTGCCAATTTCTTCTTTCTTTTAAAAAATAACAATTCCCACCCTTTGTTTTATATGTACTGTACAGTACATAGCAAGCTCATGCTTTTCCTCAAATGGCAAGCAGTTGAACTCTGGACACTTTGACCTTAGGTAGTATAGCGCAGGGGGCATCCGGGCTCATAACCCAGTACATCCATGAGGGTTCATGTATTCCAAACTTCAGAATCAGTTTGATCAATATCTTGTGGGGTTCCATGTTTTCAGTAAACTTTGTGAACAGACTGTCTGTGCCAGGCACCGTGCCAGGCACCGTGCCAGGCTCTAGTCTTGGGGAGGATGTAGACGCAGAATCAAACTGCTCTAATGTGACCTGTAAGGACCCAAGCACAGGAAGGTACACAGTGGACCCCATGTTAAAGATTGGGAACTAATTTACCTGGGAAACAGGACAAGAAAGTATACTAAAGTCTGTGCAAAATGGCTTCAGCCACTGTTTAACTTGGGTTCAAAGCTGTTTCCACACTGTGTAAAAAGAGCAGGTCGAGGTGAAACACGCAGAATCAGCATGGACTGTGAAGTGCCCCCTTGGATTCCCAGCATTAGTGCCAACATCACTGAAGACCTGACTGGAACCCCCTGCGATTTTTTTCCCTTCAGTATTTGGCACTCAGGCAAAAGAGACTACCTAATTGTGTTCTAATAACCTATGAAATGTGATATGCAATGACATTGCTACCTCTTAGTTTCTTTTTTTAAAATTATAATTCCTAACTTTTCAAAATTACCTTTTGTCACATTTTTTTCCCTTTTAAGTTGAAAAGTGGACTTTACTTTAGCCTGGCATTAGGATGGTTCATACAATCTACATTTAAAAGAAACATATTTCTCTCAAAGTAAGTTTGTAGAAATATGTGACTGTCAAAGTACAATGTGGTAAGAATCTCACACATGGTGTAATAAACTCTTCTGGGAGTTTATTGTGGAGAAGCATTTGGATCAGGGTGTCAATGTCCTGCCTAGTTAGAGTGGAAATACTTCTGTTAGAGTAGTGCATTTTTTTTTTTTTTGCAGTTATATATTTCTGAAAGATGATCTTCAAACAGTACACCCAATCTTTGTTCTCTTTTCCTTAATGATTTTGGAAGAACAAATTGTTTAGGTATATAGGCCAAGTATGTTTTCTTATCATGCATTGTTTTGTCTTTTTTTTTTTTTTTTAAGATTTTATTTATTTGAGAGAGAGAGTGAGAGAGAGCATGAGAGAGAAGGTCAGAGGGAGAAACAGACTCCCCCTGGAACTGGAGCCTGATGTGGGACTCCATCCCTGGACTCTGGGATCATGACCTGAGCCGAAGGCAGTTCCTTGACTAACTGAGCTACCCAGGCACCCCATCATGCATTGTTTTGAGCATTAATTATCCTTACTTGGCTTTATTCCTTCCAGAAGTGATTTCTTGTCAACAAAAGAACAAGTGCGAATTCTGAACATTTCAGAAATGTCCTAAAAGTCATTCAAAATATCTTGAGTAGGTTTAACACATCATGCAGAACTGTTCAGAAAGTCTTAATCATTAACTATTGACTCATATTCTTTGGATTTACAAAGAACAGTGTCAAAGAGGTGACTTCAGAGCTCTCATCTTTGTAAAGTCTAATTTCTGTCATTTCTTGAGGAACTGTAACTTCAAAAAAACCCTCCCACCCAGACAACTACATTATTCATAGACTGTGTAGAGTCTCACAGTAAGAATTACAGGTAGACGTGGTGCAGGCACATGGCGAATGACCTCCTTCTTGGAGGACAACCCAGAGGAAACAAGGTACAAGATACTCTAGCAAGTCTTCAAGTTTGAAAGGTGATTAGGTACATAAATCTGACAGTGGCTTAAGTCTTCTTAAGATTTTAAAAGGAAATGATTTTTAAATAGCAGTTGACAAAAGATCCGAATGACTTGCAAAGAGGACCAGATGGTGAGGATCATGAAACATTGGATTGTGTTTCTGTGGGAGACTGCAGAATCAGCTACTTGGGAGATTTTAAAAGGAGAATGTATGTCCTTTTAATAATGGCATTAACAATGGTAGAGTGACTAAGGGTGGTCCTTCAGGAGACAGGGAAGAGCAAAATGACTGCCCAGCATTGCTTCAATTTTAAAATTCTCTGACATATGGATCTATTTTTCTTAAAACTGCGCAGAACAAGGCTCAAGGCTCAGGGTTTTCAATTTATCAACAGGCTTATAAAAATGTATTTCGCTACTTCTAACACCAGTTAGCAAGCTTAAGCCAGGCACAAATCAGGAAATTATTCTCAAGTTAGGGGTTAGGTCTTATACACATTAGTTTTTGAACCTGCAGTTTCTATATGAACTTCAGCAGGACCATAAACATTGCCGGTGGAGAAAGTGCTATGACCCAATTTCTCTGTACACATGTACCATTTACTTTACAACCTCGAAGCCTGATAAATAGGGGAAAGCTTCATCCCGTTTTCTGGGTTGGCAATGTTTGCCATGCAGGTAGGATACACACAGGTGGAATTTCATTCTGTGCTAAATCACAGCATTCTGAAAAACTCGGGGCCTTGCAAAAGGCCATATCTCAAAAAAGTTACTGCTTCAAATAAATGTGCCATTTTATAAAATTACACCTACTGTATCAGAAAAAATGTTCTTTCATGTGAGTGACATTTATATGACTGCCATTTATAGGGAATAGGACATTCTCACATAGCATGGCTGAAGAATGGTTTTCAAAGCTGAGAGTAGGGGCACCTGGGTGGCTCAGTCACTAAGCATCTGCCTTTGGCTCAGGTCATGATCCCAGGGTCCTGGGATCCAGCCCCGCATCGGGCTCACTGCTTGGCGCCTGCTTCTCTCTCTCCCACTCCCCCTGCTTGTGTTCCTCTCTTGCCTGTCTCTCTCTGCCAAATAAATAAATAAAACCCTAAAAAAAAAAAAAAAAAAAAAGAAAGAAAGAAAGAAAGAAAGAAAGCTGAACGTATTCTCTGAATGGGAAATGTGGCAGATGTCTAAGATACTTGTATGCGAAGAGATGCTCCACAACTGGGTACTCTCCCCATAAAAATGAAACTTGCATTATTATGAAGAAAGCAATCACTTGGCCATACTTATTGCATTAATGAGATTTTCAGTATGTTTCAAACCAGCAAGCATCTTTGGTCATGGATTTTCACCTTGTTAGATTTAGAGTGTGGGACTGCATGGATCATCTGGTCCAACAGCCTTTTGTTTTACAAATGTGGAAACGGAGGCAGAGGTGGTGAACTGCTAGTTAGATTTAGCAATAGACTTCTTCAAGTTCCCTCCCCTACTCTCCATCCAATTCACATTCATTATAGTCATCTTTTTAAAAAAAATTCCTAAATTACCACCGGGGGGAGGGGGGGGACTACTTTCTAGCTGCCTCTGGACAAACAAGGGAAACGAGGCTGTATTTATTCTTCACAATAAATTACTTGTAAACGATATTTATCTGGAAAAGCAATCGATAAATTTCAGAAGGAGATTTTTAAGTCAAGATCAAGGACGGAAGTGTTGCAGATCTCAGGACAAATTTCAGCTCTTGGTGAAGATCTGAGACTGCGGAGATTGCCAAAACCACATTCTTCCAGGCTCCCTTCTGGGTGAGCGCCACAAGATTGCTCTTGTCGAGATAAGGCACAGAGAGTAATACAAACCCTAAGCCTTCCACCTTTGGGTTTCTCGGCACCCTCGGGTAGAGATGAGCGAGAAAACTCCAGGAAGCTAGATGCTTGCTGCATTGCTTAACTCAACGCGCGACACCCTTGGATGGTCTTTCCTGGAGAGGGGCGCAGGGGGGCGCGGCAGGGAGTTCGCCAGCACCTCCTTCCCGGTGCGAGCTGGCGAGGGAGTGAGGTCCTGGAAGCAGGGGCTCGAGCTGGGCTGAAGCAGAGAAGGGAGCGGGGCAGCGTGGCGAAAGGTACGAGGCAAGAGCGGCGACGGGACCCACCTGCTGGGAAGCGCTTGGGAGGCGAGGCGGCCGGGGTCACGCGCAGCTGCGGCTCAGCTCAGAGCAGCGGGTGGCGCCTCTCGAAGCTATAAGAGGCGGGACAGAGCGGAGGGAGGGCCCGCTAGATTTCGCAAGATAAGGGGTGAAGAAAGCGCTTCCAGGAAGAGTTCAAAGTGGGAATCCCGGGCAACTGGAAGAACTAGAATTTCCGGTGCTCTATCGCTGCGGTTGTTGCAGATGTTGCTGATGGTGTCAGCCTGCGAGAGTTTTCAAGGGTTTTCCCCAGTCCTTGGAAGCTGTGCATTCCAGGCAGATGGAAGCTGAGGCTGAGGCGGATCCCTCTCCCGAAGAAGCCAGACAGCTCTGAGTAACTGCAAAAACACTACCTGCTCTAGGCTTCGAGGCAGTTCTCCGTTGCCATTTTGTCTCAATTCAGCCGTAAGAGGTGACATCTTTCCTCCTCTGTCTGGAAGCCTTGGGTTCTCTTGGGGCCCATAGCAGGGATGATCCTGGATTTGGAGGTTTTAATTTAGGTAGATTAAATGGTTCAAAAGAAACAAGCCAAATGAAAGAGAGGGGTGATGGTGCACATACCTTATTGTTGATATACATCTATATAATATCGAATATACTTAATAGTAATATATTGCATAATTTTATATATATGCAATTGGATTGATATGTCTTTTTTGTAGGAGGAACTCAAAAGCTATAGCCCAGAGGGCTTTAAGATTTAATTCACCATGATACCCTGTGGGGCAAAGCACCCTTGCACTCTCAAACTCTGCATTTTAGAACATAGAGTCCTCCAATCTGGCTGTTGCCTAGCCATCTGGTCTTAAGTTCCGTGGCCTACTCGCTAATACCCAGATGTTCAGCCACATGAAGTCCTGTTCCCAGCACTTTTGAGCCAACCCTTCCTTTGCCTGAATTGCAGCTCTCCCCAGAGTATCTTGTGGTATTAGCTCAGACCCCACATCTTCCAAGAAGTCTTCTCTGAACCTCTTGTTTCTTTCTTTCTTTTTTTTTTTTTTTAAGATTTTATTTATTTATTTGACAGAGAGAGATCACAAGTAGATGGAGAGGCAGGCAGAGAGAAAGAGAGAGAGGGAAGCAGGCTCCCTGCTGAGCAGAAAGCCTGATGCGGGACTCCATCCAGGAACCCTGAGATCATGACCTGAGCTGAAGGCAGCTACCGACTGAGCCACCCAGGTGCCCCTGAACCTCTTGTTTCAATTAAACGTTTCTTTCTCCATATAGTGTAGTTGATAGTTCCAATACGGCAGTTAGGATGGTTTGACTATTAGGAGAGTTATTGTGTCCATATCTCCTCTCCTGAATGGCCAGCTCAGTGGCCGACACTGTATCTTTTCAGCCTGGGATTCTCCACCACACCTAGCACAGTGCCTTGCTTATAATAGGCACTCAGGATTTATTGCACTCCTTAATAAACTTACTGTTAATTATATTTTGTAAAAGGATCATCTGATAGTATTCTTTGGATGAGGAAGAACTTGAAGGGGTATTCATTGATGTTATAGCGTCAATTTTCCCAGCTTGAAGACTGAGAGGGTGAGAGAAAGAGTTGCAACTAGGAAAGAAGGAGGCTTCCTTCTTTCTTGGTGTGTCCCTAAGAGGCCTCATGGTTGATCAACAGGGTTTTGGTTACTTGCCCCTGGTCTAACTTCTGACTTTAAGCCTTGGGGCACAGAAACTTGATTCTTAGCACACTAAACTTGATACTTAAAACCAGAATGCTGATCTGTTTGTTGTCAGTGGACTATAAAAGAAATAACTACTGTGAAAATATAGTTGCTGAGGGCATCAAACATTCTAACCATCACATTCTTTCCCTGGAGACACATCCGGAGGAAACCATTTTATACAGAAGTCTGCTCTATAAACGGGAAGAGAGTTATCAGATCCCAAGGTTGCTGGCATCTAGCCATCCACACTGACACCACCAGGACCTATCTGGTGCAGGAGCATGTAGCTGGGTCTGTGGTCCGGGTAACTCTGGTTTCTGGGTGGTGTTTGGATCCATGATTGTTTGACATATGGACAATCATATTCTCAAATGCAGCCTCCAACTAATAACAGAATCATTGTTTTTTATACTTATTTTCGGGTGGGCAAAAAATTCTAAAACCCAATTTTTATGAGAAGCAGATATATTTCAGTTATGTAAGCTCTTTTCTTTGCCAAAGGCAACCAGAGTCCCAGAAAGGGAAGATGAAATTACTGGAATATGAAGGATAGAAGAAATTGTCTTTATTAGTACTAAACTTAAGAGGTGCTTGGCTTATTTATCTTGTGGTTTAAAGATTGGTGTTTCCCTTGGTCCTAAAGGGACACAAAATTCATAATTCTCCTAGTCTTTCCTTGCTGTCGGGAAAATTAAACTTTCAAAGATGCTAGCAACCTGAAGACACAAGGCTTTGCTGTTGGCCGAATTCATCCTTCTCCTGAAAGCTTATCATCAGAACTCCAGATAAGCCTTCCCAGATGTTGCACACACCAAAGCATTCCTGTTTAGAAATTTCCATATTTACTCTGTCCTGAGTCTCTTCTACCATGTCGTCACTTGCCAGCCTGCTCTCTCCCTTTCTCTGTGTGGCAGAACTTAGGAAAATTGATCAAGTAGGCGTAGGTCCAGTATTAAATGATCGAATGAAAATATGCCTTTAACCTCGTATCTCCTTTTCTTTGTCATTTTTCTCCTCTTTAGGGGCTGTTTTCTGTGCAGTCTCAGGTCTCGACCACTCCTCCCTCTTCTCCAAGGCCTCTCCTTACAGTGCATCACACATCATCAAAGGCGGCCGGCTCTCGAGGTGACTGACTTGATAGTCTATAGTTAGCATGTATATGAGAAACTCTTATTGACCTTAAAATTTGTCCTCTAGCTGCTTTTGAAAAACAAAACAAAACTGAAGGAATCCTGGAGATTTCTGGTTTATCCAAAGAAATAAATCTCTAATGGAGGGGCGACAGATTTCAGGCACTCTGGGAGATATTTTTGGACATGGGTATAATGAGTATTTTGTCAGGACTAGGGTGAGATAAATAGGGAGCCTAGGGCACAAAACTTGAGGAGGGGCTCACTCTCAAAATAGACCTCCATGAGCCAGAAAATGAATGTCTCCTTAATTTTAGGCCCCTCGTTTGCTTCACTGACTTCTTGTCCTAGCCTTGCAGAATCCATTTTTCCTTTCTGCTATTCGTATCTTTATTTTCCTCTGAAACACACCCTGGCACAATCGCAGCCCCTGTGGTCCAGGTGGAAGTGACAGCCCTGAGAGTTAGGGGGGTGGGTTCAAGAACAGACATATGACCTAGGCCTAGCCAATCAAAACACAGAGCCTTGTCCATAGTGATTGGTTCAGTGGCGACATGTGACCTAGCCTGGGCCAATCAGTACTTTTCCTAGAACAACTCAGAAGGAAGCCTGCTCTTTACAGAAGGTTGTGGGGCTGCCGGAAGGTAAACCTAGGTCACTGTGAGGAGAGAGTGATCCTGAGAAAGAAGCCAGTCAGTGCAAAGGAGGGTGAAGAGGTGAGAAGGGACAGATTTCTGAAGTTGTTGGAACTCTGCACCGGAGAGGTTCTCCACCCTGGGCTTTTGAGTTGCCTGTGTCAGTAATTGTGTGTTGGTTAGCTGCGCGGTGCTGCCTGACAAAGTGAGACTGGGTGAGGTGAGAAGGGCGCCTGCGCAGTCTGGCTGCTCCAGTCAGACTGCCTGCTAAGGTCTCTTCATCACACCGCACAGCCGGAATGAGGATGACATTTGTTGTTTGTGGGGGGAAAAAAAATACCCCAACTTTCTGAATTTTCTTGTAACAGATTTGGGACTTGAGTAAATAATCTCTGCCCGAGGTTTCGCAATTACTTTTTGGTGGATATGTGAATTTAATTTCTTATCCCAGCCATCTTCTTTTTCTACTTCTTTCCTACTCTCCTGGGCTAATAGAACCGCCTTCTCTCCCCTCGGAACTGTGAAACTGTGAGGGGCTAAACCCAGGTTCATGACCTGAATTTATTTACTGTACCAATCTCTAGGATTCCTGCCAACCCAGAACAGGAAGCAAAACCAAACAACATTTTGCCACCTACCTGTTACCCGAGAAAAGCACTGATGGGAAAATATGCCAGACACTTGACTCCGATACTTGGAGACTGGGCTAGGCGATGATGTCAGGAATGACAATAAAGAATTTAAAAATAAAACCTGCCCTGAGGAGTCACAGACTGGAGTCTGTGAAACTCCCGTGCAGGTAAAAGTACAAGAGTTGAGTGTTGAGTTGAGATGAGTGAATCATCATACTTTAAAAGGCCACCGACTAGAGGTAAAGGGCAGCTACTTCTGGGATTTGGAAATGGGGAAGGAATCCCTGTCCTCTCTATCTGAGTCTCTGACTCTCTGAGTCACAGGGTCTGTGGTTCTTTGGCAGAGCTATGGACTGACCTTCCCCAAGAGAAATCTGAAAGTGGCCTAAGCCGCACCTGCGGAACTCAGAGGAGGTCACTTGGCCATGATATAATCAAGGAACAAGACCTTCAGGGGCACTTGGGTGGCTCGGTGGGTTGAGCATCCAACTCTTGATTTCCACTCAGATCATGATCTCAGGGTCCTAGGATTGAGCCCTGCCTTCGTTTCCATGCTCAGCTCAGTTTGTTTCTCCCTCTCCCTGCTAGCGCAAGCGCGCTCTCTCTCTCTCTCTCCCTCTCTCAAATAAATAAATAAAATCTTTTTTTTTTTTTTAAGAACAGATCTTCAAAGTTTGAAGAGATGAAATATTGAAGCGAAGTTAATGTTTTGGTAAATGCAATTTTTGATAAATGATATGTATTTTTATATATTAAGAGAGGTGTTCTTTTGTAATTCAAAAACTGAAAATAAGCTTTATCTCAGTCTCCTGGTAAAGAAGCTGATTGCCAAGCTGCTGGGATAGTCTTGTTTCAACAGTGGTGGTAGCGTCTATTAGTACTGAAAATATTATTGGTAAAGGTGTATCCAGTATAGCGAGCTTATCTGTGCCTGGTGCCAGTGAAGATGGTTAGCTGAATTGTTGAATTGTCACATAGTGAAAGGAAAAAAAAAAGTGAATGTTGCTTAATCCTTTGTTCTGTTCAAACAGAATTTGCAATGAAATGAGTATAAAGCAGATCACAGGAGGAAAAGGACAAGAATAATGAAAATACGAGGACATTTTTTTCCCTGCATACTTTTGACTGTTTATAAAGATCAATTACTTGCTGAGAGTTATTTTTCTTCCTTGAGATTGCCTTAAAAATAACTATAGAACTTTATCATGCTGGTAAGGAAAGGCCAAATATAGATGATTTATTTTATATATATATAGATTATTTGCCAAATAGTTGATTTCACTACTGTAGATTGTTTTAGGTTATGTAAAACTTCATTTTAAAGGATTAATTAAAATGTTTGAAACATTGATGCACCGGTCCAAAATTCAAGATTTGAAAGTAGTGCATTAGAAAGCATTTTCCCCCAGATATTGAGTTCTCATGCCCAGAGGCAACCCTGTTGATTATTTATTGGATTCCTTTCACAGACAGGCTATGCATATAAAAACGTATCTATTTAGTCTTAAAAAATCCAAGTGGTAGCCTACTAGTCACATTCTACGCCTTGCTTTTTTTCACTTAACCATGCAATTTAGAGACTGTTCAGCAAGAACAGTCAAAGCAGGCCTATTTGAATTTATGCCCTTACAGGCCCAGCTCCCTTTACTTGTTCCCCCCTTTCTCCACTTTGTTTCCATGGCTCTCATTACTTTCTATTGTGCTGTAATTGAATGATTTACTATGTTTATTGTTTGTCTTTCCACTGGATTGCAGGAGCCATAGGGACAAAGAATTTTTGTGCCGTTTATGGTCCGCTGTGTATGTAACACCTAGAATGGTGACTGGCACATAGCAGGGTCTCCATAAATCTTGGTGAATGAATGGATGAATGAATGAGTGAGTGTTTCAAAGGAAAAATGATGCGTTGGTAGAAACCCATAGAGAGGGTGCCTGGGTGGCTCAGTGGGTTGGGCTGCTGCCTTTGGCTCAGGTCATGATCTCAGGGTCCTGGGTTCGAGTCCCGCATCGGGCTCTCTGCTCGGCAGGGAGCCTGCTTCCCTCTCTCTCTCTGCCTGCCTCTCTGTCTACTTGTGATTTCTCTCTGTCAAATAAATAAATAAAATCTTTTTTAAAAAAAAAAAAGAAACCCATAGAGAAATATGTAGAAATTGAAGATCTTTGCAAACATTCATGTAAAAACTATATTGATGTGATTAAATCGGCCCTTCCCCAGCAGAAGCGGAAAGCTCAAGTAACTGCCTTTGCTGATTGCCAAACATTTTTGTGCTAAAATTGTTCAGAAAAGGCCAATGCCTCTGGCTACTTATCTTTGCTATTCCCAGCGTTCTGCTTTTTTCTTCCCCCCCCAGACTTCTTTTTCAGCTCTAACCTTTTCATTTAATTACTTCCCTCCCAGCTCCGTCCGTATCTCCTACGTCTGCAGTAGCATTTTGTGAAAATGTAATGGAGTGCCTGGGTCTTCTTTCTGAAAGCGTCTTTGTAGTAAGATATCTTACTAAGTCCCAGCAGTTAGCGCTTGTAAACAGGCTGTGGGAGGATGTCCAGTATTCATTATAGAAAAGGAAGGAGAGCACACCCTCTTCACATTTGGGGACCATACAGGAGGTACCGAAGGGGTTTGGATTCATCAGAAGAGTCACCTGTGTTTTTATATAATGATTACAGGACAAAGGGATGTTGGACAGATGCTTGCAAATGGCCTAAGTTAAAAAAAAAAAAAAAAAAGTCTGGAATCATGTTTAAAAAAAAGGAGGTGGAGGAAAACAAGGTAAATGCATTGTTTAGGTAGATATCTGATTTGGTGGGGCCCACGGCTATTTGGAATATTCTTAATTTGTGCTTTCTTGCATTTTGTAAAGCAGTGATTTATATAACTGATTTGATACATGAAGGAGGCCACACAGGAAAGAATATTTGGAGGTAGTGGAGGGGTAAGTTATAACTTTTTATGTCCTTCAAATAGGAATTACTTTAAACAATAGATCAGAACTATTTTAACTTTGAACTGAAATCCAGGGCCAATCCTATCTTAATGGCTATTCCTTTAAGAAGAAAGCAAGAGACATGTTTTAATTAAGCACAAGAAATTTAAATAGAGAAGTTTGTCAAATGCCATCAGAATCCACTTGCTAGAAATAAAAGCTTATTATTTTTTTGAGAGGTTGACATCTGTTGATCCTGGTGCCTTTTCTCCCCTTCAGAGAATAAAGCCTCATTTGACTGGAGGGAAGGAAGGAAGCCAGTGAAGAAACCCAGATTTGGTATAGTTCATGGACTTCAACTGTAGTGCCATTAAAACCCTGTAGAGAGCAAAATGGAGTCTCTCATGTCAAGCAGGGGCCTGTGTCAAGCAACACAATCAGTTAAGGTATAGCACCTATGAGGTTTTGGAACCAATGTCAGCTGACACCCCAGAACTGATAATGGGCAGAAACAGAGGAAGTCTGTGGGGGCCTGAAACCTATTAAATCCCCTTACAAAAGGGAAGATTTGGGCAGCAAACTGTCAGACTCCTCAAACATGACCCCTCTACATCTGACCACTTAAAAAAAGGCAGCTGCCACCGAAGGCTCCGCCCGATGGATCCTTGGAACAGAACCGGGATCCTTTCCGGCTTGAACATGAGAAGCAGTGAGTGTGGAGAGCTGACCTGGACCAGCCCAAAGTCTTACCTCAGCTGCATGCCCCCAGACTGACCCTGGTTTGTTCACTTGCTGCACCCTTTTGTTACCTTATGTGTTTATGGCTTGTCTTCTGTCCTGCTCTGTGTGCCATGTAAGAAGCCAAGTTTAATCACATCGTGCGATGTCACTGAGCTTGGAATCCTGAACCTGTTCTGTAATTGCAATTTAACTTTGCTTTATGATTGAACACAGCTGACATTATGGAAAGACACAGCTGGTGGGTGAGCCGTCCTAGCGTACCTGTGACAGATCCTCTCACTCAGGGACATTTTAGTGAATTCTAAGAAGTCCAGGTTCGAGGCTACTCTGCCTGAAAGGGAAAAGGAAGAAACAGGAAAACTCTAAAAAGCAGACGCAAGGGCTCCAAATATGACTATCTGGGATTCTTTATTGTAGAAGCAAAATAATCAAGAAATACTAAGGGAATTACCATCTATGTTATAAGATGTTAATCTTTATATTAATAGCTCTAGAATGACAAGAAACATTATGTTTAGTGTGCTTCAATAATATGAGGAATGGTATAAAAACCATTTTAATGGCATTTCTATCCAAAATGATTGTCATAAAGTCAGGTTTTTTTTTTTTTTAAAGGTTTTATTTATTTGTTGGGTGGGAGGAGAGAGAGAGAGAGCAAGAGTACAAGCAGGGGGAGCAGCAGGCAGAGGGAGAAGTAGGCTCCCAACGGAGCAAGGAGCCTGATGTAGGACTCAATCCCAGGACCCCAGGATCATGACCTGAGCCGAAGGCAGATGCTTAACCGACTGAGACCCCCAAGTGTCCCATAAAGTCAGTTTTTTTATACTGACCCACCTTCCTTCCCAAGAAACCACTCATAGACAAGCATATCCACCTTTTCATAACTAATAACTGCCACGCTTTCATTTAGAACCTCTCATTTTCTCATCATGACCTCTGTCCCTTCAGCCCACTCACCCTATCTGTCGCACTCTTGCTAGTTTCTAGCTTCATCAACACCTCCAATTCCTGCTCTTACTTATTTTTCTATTTGTCACTTGCTCTTGCTTCCCCCATCTTTTCACTTCTCTTACCCAGCTGAGATTCCATATACTACTATGACTCTTTTCTTTCAAATGCTTTTTGATGCCCTTGGCTATCTCTTTGTGCATTTCCCTTATCTGGCAAAATCTCAACCTTGGTTTCCCCCAGTCAGCTGCCTACTTTGCACCTCCACTCAAAGCAGCTAAGTGTTGCAGGAGTAAATCACATAGTTGTACTGGCTGGAGTCATTTCAAAACCATGACCACACATAGCACATTACACTAAGTGACATCCTACTTTACCTGGCAAGCATATTCAATGTCTAACTCTCTGAAATGACTCCTTAAATCTCCACTTTCCTGCCCCACTCAGTCACATGTTGTGAAGTCACCATGATCTAATTTTCCTACCACTAGTTCTAAGAACCCACCAATTCATACTCACATACTCTGCCAGGTCCTTTTGCCCCTGAGGCCATTTTCTCCAGGTATGATCTGGATTCCACCCCATGCTACCTGCATAAAGACCACTCCTCCAGGGATCTTCTTCCTCTTCCCCATCTTTCTGCTTCTACTTGGAAACTCTTTGCTCAGAGCTACAAGTGACTACTTCATTATTCTGGTCTCAGCTCGGGTTTTCTTCTTGTTGCTTTTAATGACCTTCTTAGCTCAAATTAGCTCTTCCATCCACTACCATTCAGGTAGGCATAGTATGTCACAAATTACATGGTTTTATGTTCCTCATGCTACATATTATCTGAAAGTACCTAACTTTTTATCGATGTCTTTATGTGTTTCTTTTCCCACTGGAATTTAAGCTTATTGAAGGCCAGAGATCATTTCTTCTCCACTATTGTGTTACTGTATTGCTGGAGAACAGTCACTGGCATTCAGTAGGTGCTCAATAAATACTGACTGATGGATTGACTGACTGACAACTTAAAGGAAGTAATTACAATAATCTGGAAGACACTGTTCCCCAGCAATGCAGATGAAAGGTATATTATTATGTTTTCTTGTTCAAACAAATCCATTTCTGGAAGGCTAGTGGAAGAGAGTAATGTGAACACTACTGCTAAGAAAAATGCTTATATAGAAATTTCAATATACCAGACATCCTTTTGGACACTTTTCAACTATTAATTTATTTAAACCTCACAACAACAATCTGAAGCATGTACAGCAGGTGAGGAGACTGAGGCATAGAATGTACCAGCACACTTAGGTGTTTCCCAAACTCAGGCTTAATTGTTGAGCTGTGTTTCTCTTTCATAAATCCCCTCAGATGATCACATTTGCAGGTGGTCATCTCTATAAGAAGGAATAGGCAGTTCGTATGAATTATCAGGCAATCTGGTAGTTTACTATTGATCTTGGATTCACTATACCCCAGGAACTGTGCTAGGCATCACAGGAGATGCCAAAGAAGAATAAGACTGGGTCCTTTCTGGAAAGGCAGGGTTAATCTGTTTAATAAATCTAAGGACTGTGAATTTACCAAGGACTGTATAATATCAATAAGTAAGGTGAACAAACTGACAAAATATTTACACCTTTGAATGTATAATTCTATATTTTAGGTGAAAATATTCATTCTATCCTGAAGACATGGAAAATATTCATGAAGTTCGATATATGGCCAAAAGCCACATCACCGTACCTTGGCCCCTGGCTTTCAGAGTCTTAGGGTATATAAAGAGGTGTTGGATCCAAACAAAAACTTCCATATTTGGGCATCAAGCAGTCTCCCTTTTCTGAATGCAAGTATCAGTTGGTCTACCCAGCTTAGATACCATTTTTCTTAACACCTCATTAAGAGTCTTTTCCCCACTTTTTTAGGACTTTATGTAAACATAAAAACCTTAGTTTAGCAGAGTTGGCTACATACCATTAGATGAACTATAAATTTTTGAAAACTCACAAAGTGGTAATTTGAGAACAAATATAGACAGCATATCTTAAACAATTCAGTCATAGCTCCAACACGTGGTGGGTGATACTCAGCCTGTTTCCTTCAAGAACGAGGAACACCCTTAAGCAGCAGTGACTAAGGAGACATCTGTCTTCATCCTGTTTTTCCATCCCACACTAGCCCACACCTTCCAGGACTGGCCTGGGCACAGCTCATTTCAGAGATGATTACTGGGAGTTTCTGGTTTGTGTCTATAATTTCTCAAAGTTAAGTCCCTAAAATATCTTAACTTTCTGTTTCAGCTACACAGTCTGCACCAGCTCTATTTCAGTTCTGTGGCTACATATACTCCCCGTGTTTATTGTTCAGATCTGCAGTGCTAAGAATTTATGATGTGCAGTTTTTTAAAAATACAGAAGTATCTACTGAGACTATGTGTAAGAAAAAAAATGCTTTATACTTTGCATTATCTCCTGTCATCATCTACCAAAAGCATCAGTAGCTAGCATGTATGAAATTTTAAGATTCTTTGGTATAGTAAGTTGAATTTGTGTCCCCCTAAAAGATATATCCCAGTCCTCAGCCCTGTGAGTCCCTGAGAATGTGAATGTATTTGGAAATAGGGTCCTTCCAGATGTAAGTAATTAAGGATCTTGGGATCATCCTGGATTTAGGGTGGACTCTTGATCCAATAACTTGTGTCCTTGTAAGACACAAGTCTTACATATTGTAAGACACACACAAGTCTGTGATATTTGTAAGAGAATGGTTTGAGACACAGAGAAAGGGATTAGGTGAAGACAGAAGCAGACCAAAGCAAAGGGATGTTATGCAGACCTAAGTGAAGGGGTGAAGGGGTGCTAAGTGTTGCTGCAAGAAAGGCCTGGAACAGATTCTTCCTTAGAGCTTTGAGAGGGAACCAACCCTACTGAAACCTTGACTTTCACCTCTGGCTTCTAGAACCATGAGATAATACATTTTTGTGGTTTTTAGCAGTTCTAGGAAATAAATATACTTGGTTTTAGGTGGGAAAATAACAAATTCTTGGTCATGAAGATCCTCAGCTATTCCTGATTACTGCTTCTTTTATGGTTATTTTCTGTCTCATATCTCATTAATTGCCCACTTTCGCTGTGATATTTTGGTTAAGGCAGTTGCTCCCAACCTTTGCAATAAAGACAACCTGATACCAACGAAATCAACCAACCAAGCAAACAAAAAGAAATCTGTAGTTCTGTGGCTTTGCTTTTTAAGTATTTAATGTGTATTATTATAAACAACATTTTAAAATATTTTAATTAACAATGCCTAACTTAGAATTTTGGTGAAACAGATCTTTGTTCTGGGAGAATTTTAATCAAAATATTGCAGAAAGAAACATACTTGGCAACATGATTTTGGATAGTTAAGACTGTCACGTGCACATTATGAGTTTTGGGGACACAGAGAGTAAATCATGTGAGGCTAGAATCACCGAAGGAACACCACCGTGCTCATCCTTCTTCCAGGACTTTCAGGAGCCAGTTTAGTGGTAACGTGTATTTCTTGGATGTTGCTTGTCAGAGCGTATCAGAATTTCTCTGCATCCGTGGACTTTCATCTTTCCTGTGCCAGCTGCAGTCACAGTTCTGTGTCTTTGCTCTCTGAGCTCTCACTGACATCCAAATGGTTCTAGAAGGCAAAAACTTGTGTATATTTTGGTAATAATCATCATTGGTGAACACGAATTATATCTGTTCTATTTATAAAAGGGACAACCAAGGGTTCTTAACCTGGAGTCTGTGAATTTAGGTTCACAGCAGAAATTCTCTATTTTTTATGAAACACAAACTGAAACTCAATTATAATTTAATTTCGGTTGCTTTTGTAAACTTATTTTATGTGTTTATACATTTTAGTCTGAGAAGGAGCCCATGGGCTTCACCAGAATGCCAAAGAGGTCAATGGCACAGGAAATTTTAAGAAACTTGCTTTGCCCTAGCTCTTAGACAACTAAGGTCTGAGGCCACCAAATCATTTGCTTCTGCAGACCTGGCTTATTTAGCACGGTTCCCTTCAAGGGCATCGACAAATGGCAGTAAGTAACATTCCAATTTTCCAAAAATGACTAAGCACCTATTCTTTTTAGTTACTTTACGTTTTGTTTACATCATGTGTACCTGTTTTTTTGTCTTTGTTTTTTTTTTTTTTTTTTTTTTTTTTTTTTTCT
>NC_081560.1:74781121-74887348 GCF_022355385.1 Mustela nigripes | reverse complement strand
TTTTTTTTTTTTTTTTTTTTTTTTTTTTTTTTTTTTTTTTGCCATTGCATGGAGCATGTTTTGTTCTGTTTTCTGCTGAAGGGTACCTTGGCTATCATCATTAGTTATCTGAGGCTCTCAGTTTTGATGCTGGATGCGTGATCATCTTTGCTCTGCCTTGGTCATATACTGACCTTCCTTCTTTGGCTGGTCACCGGAAATGGAGCGCATGCTGCCTTCAGAATGGTTGGGCTGGTGGGCACAGTCACTGCATGAGAAAATGGGGACATTAGAGGCAGGCCACATGGAAGAGGGTCACGGAGTTTCCTTTGTGCAAATGAAAATGCTCTCTCTTTATGGTACTTTGCCTTTCATAATGGCAAATTATTCTGCTGATGCTGTGGCTTCCGAGTGTACAGGTGTGGTGGAATTAACTTGGGTATGACATATAATTGCATCCTCTTCTCCGATGTTCAAGGCAAGTGGAACTTGCTGTTATTTCTGGTTCTTTAGAGCCCCTGGTTATAGAATGCTCTTTCTTCTCTGAGCTAAATTGTAAGAACCTTCAGCAACAAACACATCTGTGACTCTAGCCCTGCATCCATATTGGAGTAACAGAATCATTTATTCATTCAGCAAACGTTTGTTCAGTGCTGAATGCCAGGCCAATGCTATGGACTGTGATTTCACATGCTCGCCTCATCCTTTCTCTTGGGAGGCCTTTTGCGATTTTTCAGAGGATGGAAGACCTCATGTTCACTTAACTGTCTTTTTCTCTCCAAAGCAGATTTTCTTCTTCAGGAACCTTCACGCTCTTTGTCCCTTCCAGATCTTATATCTACAAATTTTACTCTCTTTTACACATTTTCAGTCTCTGGGATCACTGGTCCCTTCCCCACCTCCTACATTCAGGTTGTTCAATATTCAAAACAGTGACAGCAATGACACCCCAACCCCACCACCCAAACACAAAAGAGAAGAGGAAACACTCGTGATCAGGCCTCTCTTCTGCGCATCTCTTCCTCCCCTAACACACTTGGCAGATCTCATTCTCATCACGTGCTCCTATCTACTTACCCCTAGGATCTTTGTCATTTGATATTCTCTCTCATCAAGCCATTGAAAGTGCTCAGTGACTTCTTAAAAAATGAATTTTGATGGCTAGTCTCAAATTCTCACATTTTTTTCTAACCTCTCTCAGGTGTTTAAAACTGCAGGCTGCCCCCTCCTGCACTCTTTCTTCTCTCTTAGTGTCCCTGGCACTGTGCTATCCTGATTTTCTTTGCTTTCTTTGCAGCTTTTTAGTCATAGTTTCACCATCTGTCCATTCCCAAATGTGGCTCCTCCCCCAGGCTTTGCTTGTCCTTCTTTCACTCTCCTTATAAAGCTCTGCCTAAATGAGCTCATGTCAACTGTGAGCCCTGATGACCAGCTCCCATATCTGTGGCTGCTCTATCGTCTTTCCTCCTGGACTGGTAGACATCCCCACAGGGGCCAGGCATATACCTTGCGTACACATGAGCTCCAGCCCCTTAAACGAGTGGTCCTCCTGCTTGCAGATGGAGTTACTGGTTTTACTCTTGAAGTCACCCAGGCCCCTAAGACCTGGGACAGTTACCTTTGACTCCTGCTTTCCTCCATTACCCCACACAGCTGATTGGTTGCTATGAGTCATCCAGTCTTCTTTCTCAACATTTTCCATACTATCTTCCTTTTTTTTTTTTTTTAAATTTTACAGGGTTTTCTTTGTTAAGGTTCATTCTCAATTCCCAACTGATCTCTCTTATCTATCCCCCCACCCTGCCTCCACCTCTCACTCCCAAACCCATTCACCAAGTTCATTTTCTAGAAGCATTGTTACGATTAGTCTGGAAGTGTTATTTGTTAGTCTCCCACCAACTTCATTGTTCTTGGGCACATGCACAGAGCTGCAGACCTAGGCCATGAATCTATTCCCTTTCCTACTGAGGAACAGAATGGGATGTTTGAGGGATTGTGACTATAGATAGCACAAATGGAAAATAACCCCCCTCTCATCCCTCCCTCCCTTCTTCCTCTTCCTCCCTTTACCTCTGTTCTTTTTTCTTTTCAGCTTCCCTGATGTCTTCCCATTCTCCTTTTTCTTCCTTCCTTTTCTTTCTTTTGGCCACTATATCCTAGTAAATGGGATATTAATTGACCTTCTGCAGATTCTGCAATATTACTATTTAAGACCCCATTTTTAAGTAATGGAAACCAACTCAAGTTAGATGAAAAGAAATGGGGTGCAGTGCAAAGAATACTCATAGGACTGGAACAGGGATGGCAAAACCACAGGGTTTTTTTTGTGTGTGTGTCTGTTCCTTGATTCTCTTTGTGCTTCTATTTCATCCCTCTCTCTGTAGACTCATTTCACATTTGTTCTCAAAGTGGAACATGGCCCCTCATAGCTCCTAAATTTACATACTTTATTTTCTGACATATGGAGAAACAAACTCTCCTTATCTTGGTTTCAATTTCCAAAGTCTTCCTTTGGAGAATCTGATTTTCTGGCCTGGTGCAGTGCATACCTGAGGTCCAATTACCTAGGGCCTGAGTGGAGATGTTATGTGGTACAACATGGCTGCCCATGGCTGGGTCTCTCTACCAGAATAAGAGAGGAGGGGCAGTTTTCAGAGAAAGGAGAGGAGATTAAGACTCAATGATGGGATAACAGAGAAAAGCTGCCTTGCTACTTACTAGCTATGTGGCCTGGGGCAAGTCACTAAACTTTAAAAAAAATATTTAAATTCAATTACTTAACAAATAATGTATTATTGATTTTGGAGGTAGAGGTCAGTGGTTCATCAGTATAACACCTAGGGCTTATTATATCATGTGCCTTCCTTAATGCCCATTACCCAGTTACCCCATCTCCCAACCCAACCCTTCCAACAACCCTCAGTTTGTTTCCTGTGATTAAGAGTCTCTTATGGTTTATCTCCCTCTCTGTTTTCTAATTGTTCTATTTTTTTCTCCCTTCTCCTATGCTTGATGCTGTGGGTGAAACTAGAAGGTATTATGCTAAGTGAAATAAGTTAATCAGAGAAAGACACCTATATGAGTTCACTCATATGTGGAATTTAAGAAACAAGTCACTAAACTTCTAATATTTTACAGGGCTACTGAGGTAATCAAAAGAGACAACAATCTCAGAAAATACTATATAAATTATAAGGAACTACCCAATAGATGTTTATTGTTATTGTTAACATACTTGGTTAGTATCATAAATATCTGTAAGAACATGGGAATAAGGGAATTAAAACCATTATTTTTATAAATAAATGGTAAAATTGGTCCTTGTAAAGTGCAGGAAGTATCCATGGCCAACAAGGCTAAACTTTTCTATTTTTTACTATATTAACTTATTTACTGAGTGAATATTCAATCAGTAAGGGAGTAAGTCAGACTTACTTGATTATTTGATGACTGATCAGTCAGTCATAATTTCAATGCTACTTTAAACCAAGAACTGTTTGGATTTTTAATCAACAGTTACCTCCTTTTCTGAATTCCTATATAATCTATTTAGCTTCTTGGTCAGCTGTCATTAGCAGGCTTGGATTGACAGAAATACAAGACATAGACACTTTCTGAGTAAATCAAACACATTGCACTTCTGATTGCCGTTAGGATACATGATGGCAAGATTGGTAGCAGCATCTAGTATGAAGATGCAAGCTTCCTAGTACCCTCCTCTAACCAGGGATAATGTAATTGTGAGTGCAGATTGCAAGTCTTTCTAGAAGTGTAACTTTTTTCTTTCCATGCCCAGTGTTTATGCATAAAGGTAGAGAGGGCCTGCACTTTGTCTAGTGTGGATACATGCTGATACTTCCTTGCTTGGTACAGGTCATCTGTCTCAAAATTATAGAGTGCAAAATGTGATTGAAACATTTCATTCAGTCTTATCCATTACCCTCAGATGCTTGAGGATAGTTCAGCTGATCCAACCACATTCCTGAACTCAGCTTATAGGAGCAGAATAGGCATCAGTTCCCCAGAATTCTTGGATTCATTCTAAGAAGCTCTTAGATCATCTAAAGGGCATATCTGACAAATCTCAGAGCATTAAAAAAAACTCATATAGCCTTGTAATGTTCATTTGTATGTTATCCCCCCTTCTAGGTGATATATTTATTGAAAGAAGAAATTATAATTTATTTTATTCTTATTCTGTGAACTTAGTCCACACCTTGTATATATGTGTTCCAAAAAATTTTTATATTAGTAAATGAGTCTTTATAATTATTGAAAACATGGATACCTACTTACTTCTTCCATCCTATTTCTGGAAACTCCTTTTTGTCTTTTAAAAAACTTAGATTATGGGGGGTTGTCGGGGTATCTCAGTCTGTTGAATGTCCAACTCTTGGTTTCAGCCTGGGTCTGATCTCGAGGTTCTAAATTCAAGCCCCATGTGGGGCTCCATGCCCAGTGTGGAGCCAGCCAAATCAATCAATCAATCAATCAAACTTAGATTGTGTATCCCCTCTCTTTGATATGTCCCTCTCACTGTACAAGAAGTTAGTCATTCCATTCCATGTTCCAGTAGCTGTTTGGACAAAGCTCTCTAAGCACTGTTTTCATTGTGTTATAATATTATATCTTTCACTAGACTGAATTTATCTAAGGCTAGAAATCTGATTTGTTCATTTTTGTGTTCCTTTAAAGAAGCTAAAGCTAGAGTCTGTTTATGATAAATGCTTATTTAAGGAATAAATCCCTAGGATCTCCCTCACCCCAAATTTGTAGTATTAGAAAGTAGTATTGGTATAGGGAAGATGTTAGAGTTTGAAGCCAATGGCCAAGAAAGAATTCTTGAGATGTCTTTGGTGCAAAAAGGTGGTTTTATTAAAGCACGGGGACAGGACCCATGAGCAGGAAGAGCTGCACTGAGGTCATGAGGAGTGGTCCATGATATACTTTCAAGTTGGGAGGGAGTTGGGGATAGGGTAAGCTTCCCGGTTATTTTGGAAAAAAGATTTCCAGGATCCTGAGGGGGCTAGCTATTGTTGTCATTTATTACTGTTTAGTAAAAGCTCAGTCAGGAGACTCTTCAGACATATATCAGTGGGTCATATGCTTGGAGGATGATTGCCAACATTTATCTTGGGGGGCAGAGATAAAGGAAGTTTCCAAAGGAATTGTTATATGTTAAAGTAGACTTATAAGATCTTGGGGGTAGGGCTAGGATTTTCCCTTTTGCCCTTGGCAGAATATTAATATTGAGGCAACTCGGTTCCTAGAGTAATATCACTCTGCCTGTTTCAAAGATTTGTCAGTGGGATGTAGGTGGTAAGGAAACTTAATAATTTTTCTTCTGCCTTTGTTTCCCACATCAGTATTATAGTGGAACCCATAAGTAGATGCAGTAACAGGTTCTTTTGCACATAAGTCACTGGGTAAAAATATGGTCTCCAGAACTAGTTTGCTGGGTTGAATCCTCGATCTGGTACTTACTAGCCCTGTGATCTGGGTTCCTGTGCCTTGGCTTTTTGTCTACAAAATAGAACATCAGTACATCAGTAGTATCTATCTCATTGAATTGTTGTATTGAATGAGATAATATTTGTAAAGTGCTTAGAGCAATGCCTGGCTTATAATAGGTGCTCAGCAAGCATTTTTAATACGAGAAAAGTTTTCTACTGAATTTAGTAGACTGGGAAAAAGGAAAAGAATGGAATAAGATATTTTGGCCTATTGTGATCATGATTTTACTTGTTTTTTCCTTCCATTGATTCCTCGTGTTTTCCCCTTGTTTCCTTGCCTGCTTCCTCTTTTCACTTTCCTAATCCCACATCTTTTCTTCTTCTTGAGTGGTAGGAGATGTTAATAATAGGGTTAGGGTTGGGCATTGAAAAAGTAATTGTTTTTGGAAGTCATAGACTAAGCCAACTAGACTGTGATAATAAGAGTTTGATGTACATGAGTCATTTGAAAGAGTTTCCTGGATATGGGCCTAAAAGGTTTCAGGAGGAGAAATATCCAAAGATTAAAGGAGTGAGTTGGCCAGTATATCAAATGCGTTTGCTGTCTTTTACCCTTCTTCACTATGTGATCGTTCTTTGTTTAGTGCGAATAAAATGCCAGCTACATTTTGGGTGAGCAACACTTTCTTGTTTATAGATTAAGGACTTTAAGGCTCCAAGGTTGTGGTGTCTTTATTTATAGAGAGGTTTGTACTACAAGGTATGCCTGCCTGTGTAAATCTTCATCTTTTGGTCATCTTTTAATTTCAGAATCTCTTTGGGCAATTAAAAAAAAGCCTTGCTGTTGATATAATTTAGTCTTTGGTAGTTGTACAAAACACAATCTTGCCAGGGCTATTTGTGTTCTTTGTTCCTGAAAGTCTAGATACCTTTGACTACCCCTCTTCAATTCTTTGGTTGTGTACTGCAGAATAGGTCATGTACTATGACAAGCAGACCTGAGACTTGGACTTGCTGTTTATGTTTCTAGCTTCCTTTCGGTTCTAGGTTAGGACCATGCCACAAAATTTGCTTAACTTCATATCTTTAGGTTAAGCAGCACTGTTTATTGAAAAACAGGCATTTGCATAGTTAGCCTTAAAATTGAAGTACATTTCTTCATCCCTTCAGTCATACTTTATTTCCTATATAATCAATTATTTGGGGAAATCGGGGGGAGAGGGGGTGGGGGCAGGGCATGAGAGGGCTACAAAGCTGTTAGGTTTGTCTGAGGTAGATTTCAAGATTAAAATTAGGACTGAGATGTTAAATGCATTATTCAAGTGTTGTGATAAAATGCTAAACTTAAAAGATTTTGAAAATGAATCTGACATGATACAAGATTGTTCTTAGTAAGTAGAATGTTTGATTTGGGTAATAAGGTGAGCATGAGAGAGAAATGTATATACTACAGTAATTGGCGGCTACTACAAAGCTATTCATAGAATGCCTAGAAACAGATTTTGATGATACATTAACCAGGAAGGTGAAGCTTGAGTGGCTTATAAGGCCATCAAAATTCAACAGTGAGAGAGTATACTTATTCACAGTGTTCTTTTGTTAAAGATGCTGGATGGATGCCTCACAAGGTCAATGAGAAACACATGTTCAATGAACTGCTCCCCTGGTTTTCTTCAAGGCCTCATTTAATTGAAGCATCCAAATAAAATGTCCTTGTTTTCTGGATTTTTCAAGGTGTAGCCAAGCAAAAACTTTAAACAAGTCTTCTATTTTCATATTTTTTGGAATAGCATATTTATACAGTTCTTTGAATATATTTTTATTACTTTGGACTGCTCAATTTGAGTGAGTCAGTAAGTTTTCTGACACAAAAGATTAAGTTAATATGTCAATTCTGGCATCAGCAAAAATATCAGTCTATTTATGGATACATGTTTATTATGACAAACTTTTTCAGTGATGGGGTGGTTGGATGTGTGGAAACTTTTGAGTGAGTAAGATCAAGAGGGGCATTTCCATTTCCTCTGGTTATTCCCCACAACCACGAACATTAGCAGTGGTGACAGATGACATTTAGATTTAAAGATTTAAATAGCTAACTAAATATTTCTAGACTAACAAACTATAAAATATAACGCTTGTGTTTTCTTTCTTTTCTTTCTTTTTTTTTTTTTTTAGTAATGAGGGGGTGAGGTAGGAGGAGGGTCTAAATATATAACCTGAATTCAAAAAACTACTATGTAATCCTTTTTTATATAATACTTTTTTAAATCATTTTTTTATTTGTGGCAAAATACATATACCATGAAGTTTACCATCTTAACCATTTTGAAGTGTACAGGTTTGTGGCATCAAGTACGCTTCCATGGTTGCGCTATCATAATCACCTCCATCTATCTCTAGAACTGTTATTGGATACTGTTTCTTGTGGTGAAATTCTCACATCTCCAGTTCAACCTACCAAGTGTAGAAATCAAGGAGTAGGATTACTTTATAAGAAATGTGGATCACCACTAAAGGTAGAATTTAGTGATGTGCAGTTGGCACAAGTAGAAAAAGAGGAAAACCAAGTGGACTATGTTTGTGATTTCACAGTAGGAGAAAAGCACCATTTATATAAAAATATACTCAACCTGACCTTGTCCCCAAAGAATTTCCATTCCTAAAATCTTGTTATGTGTCTGATTGTCAAGGATTAGATTAGATGCCGTACTGTGTTTTGTTTTGGTCCCAAATTAGATGATAGGGCAGCTGTCATAATTTCTATCCTAGGGCTAGAAATAGATTCTTCACAGTTCTCCAGAGGTTTAATGACCCCTTCTTGCTACAACCTCATGTACCTCATGTCCACAATAAGCAGAAGAACTTTAGGTCATAGAGTTGTCTTTATTATCCCAGGCAGAAGGCTTTATTCATCACATCCTGCATGTTCAGGAAAGTGCTGAGAAGGGAGAGTAGCTGATGACAGACCAGAGATCCAGGTAGTGTGGCCTAGTTGGGGATCATCGAGAAAATCTTTAAGAATCTCTATTTCCCTTTGTACTAAGGAGAGCTTAACCCTGGTACTGCATGGCAGGACTGGGCTGAAGAGTAGCCAGAAATGAGAAGAGAACGCATTTTTTTCCCCCCACGTAATTATCTCATTGAACGGATTGGGTATGCAGGATTTTTTCAGACATGAAGTCATGACCCCTTAATGATGGCAAAGTTAATAACAGAGTACTATCAACATTTTAATAAATGGAAATAATAAGAGCATATACAATATCACAATGAATGCTACTTCATGAAACATTTTTTAGGTGTGTATGTGCAAATACATTTGTTTATATGTGTTTGTGTGGGTGTGGACATGGGTATCTGTGTACAGTGAACAATTCATTGCTTGCCAAGAAGTTATTGAGGAGTACCTGGGTGGCTCAGTCTATTAAACATCTGCCTTTGGCTTAGGTCCTGATCTCAGGGTCCTGGGGTCAAGCCCTGTGATGGGTCCCTGCTCAGGGAGGAGTCTGCTTCTCCATCTCCTTCTGCCTGTCCCCCTAGCTTGTGCTCACTGCCTCTCTCTCTTTCAGATGAATAAATGAAAATTTGAAAAAAAGACTTAAAAGAAGTCACTGAGAAAAGTTCGAATCTACGGAAGTCAGTCACAACTGCTTGCTTCTGAGTTTCAGAGTCTAATATCCTCAAGGTATTAACTAACATCTAGGTACAATTAAATGAAATCTGTAAACTCTTTCCAGCTTCCTTCTGTTTTCAATTAATCCTTGTTAACTCAAGCCAATAGAGCGCTAGTCAGTAGGTAGAAATGGTAATTCACTACTAAGTTAGCTAATCTTTATCATATTGTCCCATATTGTTTTAAGAATATTATATGTATTGATTCTTACAACAATTCTTCGGGATGGACAATATTCCTATCTTCATTTTATAGTGAAGAAGTGGAGGTACTGAGAACTTGAGTGAACTGTTCGAGCTGGTAGCTGACAGGTGGCTCAACCAGGATTCCAACCCAAGTATCTGACTTCAGAGTCCATGATCTTGACCACTACATACACAGTACTACCTCTCACTATATTAAACAGAGCTATTCTGTTCACAAAAAATGTAATGTTTTTAGTATCACATTGTGGATTTGAGTCTTTGGTAACATCTCATTCAAAGTGATTGAAATAATGTTATCACCACTCTTCTCTGACAGTTCCATTTCAGAAAATATTTGCCAATGACTTGATCCTTACTCACCCGTGTGGCACAGAGATGCAGTGCGAGGCTGTCTAAGACTAGGCTAGCTAATAGTTCATTCCTTTCTGTGTGAAGAAGAATGGTATATTTGAACATTGAGCAGTGTTCATTGAACAAGTTAGCTTGAAGTTCAAATTCTCAGACATTTTCACTTGGCAGGTGGCTGCCCAATGGGGCCCAGAAAACAACTATGCCACTGTTTCACCCAGAAATTAGATAAAGGCTATCTCTTGCCGCTTGTCAGGCATTGTATTGTCTCAGGAATTCAAACAACAACAACAACAACAGCAACAAAAACATCATACACAGCAGAGTAGCAATTAGGAACAAACTGATTGAAGCTATTCACCTTAGATGCTTTGAATCACTTTGAATCGTAAATATGGGCTGTAAGTAGCATTCACAGAGAGGTCTCATATTCTCCCAAGAGCTCGTTCCTTCTAGGAGTGACAGAAGGGTCATAACTTCCAGTATCTGGATCTGTGTGGCTGAAGCACACTAAACCATTACAGCTGTTTTGGTATTAGCAACCTTGCAGGGAGTCTCCAATGACCTGGGGGCTTTGGCACAGAAGTACCCCTTTCCTCTCTCCCACCTTGGTGGGGTGCATTAATTCTGAGGCAGAGTTTAATTCAGAAATTCCTCACTGGATTAAATGCTAACCTCCCACTAAGGCGGCTGGTGGTGGTGACTTGTAAAATAACCACAAATCCTCCTCCCCACGTCGTGTGGCCTTGCAGATCTCCCGTCAAAACGTGGAAGCCATTTTTCCAACCTTGAATCTAGTGGACCTGTGAACTTAAACTTTGGCCATAGGGAAATCAGCAAATATGATCCCATCAACAGCTTGAAAAGTGCTTGCTTGCTGGGGCTTGTTTTCTTGCCACATTTGGAACTTGAGACCACCACCTAAAGGATCCCAGGCTAGCCCCTTGGAGATGCGAGGGGACGTAGAAATGAGCTTATCCACCAAAAGCTGCCTAGGTCAACCATTAGAAGTGTGCGTCTGAGCACTGAGGGATCTAGCCCTAGAAGAGCAGCCAGCTAAATGTAGAAATCAGTGGCACTCGCCCAGACAACGAGAACCATCTGGATGATTCACAGAAGTGTGAGAAAATACGCATGTTCAGTTTTAAAGTCACTAAGCATTGGAATGGTTTGTTACGTGGCACAAGCTAACCATGCACTTGCTTAACGACTTACCCTCTATTACCTTCCCTTCCCTGTATCTTTCTTCCACTCTGCTACGGGAGTTTCCTGAGCCTTCCAATAAATATTCACTCAGATCCTTACCTCAGGATCTAATTCCTGGGAAACCCAGACTTCAAAGCTCTGTGTTCAATTTTTACATACAGTGAAGTCTTTTTCCTGAGGCCTTCTCTTTAGGGATTGTGAGCCGTTAAGTGATACTGGACAAGAAATAGGGTGAAACCCAGACTGTGCCCATTTGGACAATTTCACAGTGCTCTCAGCCTTGACAAGGTTACAGGTTGGAATGTTCTCTGCTCTCCTGACATAACTTCCCGATTCCCCCAGATCAGAGTGTCATACATGCTCTTTGTCTGCCCACCCTTTCTCCCCAAGCATGGCAGTAAGAATCCCTTTCTAAGCTGTTAGAGAAAAAAATTGTCTTCCTAGGCTGGAATGAAAGTGCATAGTTGATTCAATTCCTCTCTGCAATGAGGGAGGAAAAGGTGACTATTTCTATGAAACTTGACTCCTCCACCTTTCTTCTTTGATCAATTTATGTCAATGTGATTTGAATGAAAAAGAGAAGCTCATAAGCTTAGTAGTGGCTTTATGAATCAAAGAAACTCAATTTCCTCTGGATTTTTCCTAGGTAGCAAAAATAGCAAGCTTAGGCTCTATTGTAACTGGATAACCAGACAGCAGAAAATTTGCCAGATAAAACTGCAAAGAAATACGAGTTGTTTTGATTATCATGGTGATAGGATGAGAAAGTGTGTGTGTGTCTGTGTGTCTGTGTGTGTGTATGTGTGCGCACACAAGCACACATGTGTGTGTTATCGGGGAGCATGTAAACTCCGGTAGGATAGGGAGCAATTAAAGAAAGGAAGTTACATTTGAAGGATAAATGTATTTATAAACTTGCAGAGACAATGATTTTATAAATGCTTTAACACAAATAAATTCTAAATGTGGTTACATGGATCCGAATTTCCCAAATGTTGTTTCTTTTCACAAACTCTTTATGTGGTGACTGGATGAATCTAATAACATCACTTTTCACATACTTGTCACCATGTATCAAAAATTAGTATAGTGATTTATATCTTAAATGCTGGAAAAACTGACTCTGTTTATGCCATCTCACAAAGAGCACTATTTACCAGAAGTACGGTCTACTATTCTTGATTATTTATTCTACCAGCATCTCTCTCTGGGGAACTTTTGCATTTGCTTGACATACGACTTTGGGACTATTAATATTACTTTGGCTTCCCATTGTGGCACTCTGACACTGCTTCATTGTAAGAGTGGTTGTTATTTATTATCATTTCAAGGTGGCAAGATAGGACTATATCTCTAAGAGGTAACACACAAATTATTCTCTGCCGTTGCAATGAACAGCTGAGTTTCTTTCCAATTTTCTGCTGCACATGAAGTGCATTTTCTTTATCATACAGCTTAAAAATAGGTAGAATTTGTTTTAATTGAGTGGCAAAATCCATTTATTATAGCTGATTTGGGGAGTAAAGTTATAAAAGGCAAGAAATAAAAAGTGTGTGTAATTCAAATAGTTAGGGACAACTACTAATAGCATTTGGTGTATTTCCTTCCAGAACTTTTTGTTTGAAAAAAGTGCACACTTATTTTTAACTAAATTGCCATTATAGTAAATTAGGATTATTTTATTTTTAAATAATAATGTATTTTAAACTTAAAACAATATTGTAGTTACTTTAAAATTTCTCAGTATTTAAATACCATGTTAATGGCTTCATCCTGTCTCCCTGCATGCCTGTTCATGGCATGCTTTACTTAGCCCCTGCTGTTAGACATCTATGTCACTTCCAAATTTTATGACTATGATTACATACAATGCCAACATCTCTGTAACTGAATTTTTCTGCATATCTATGATGATTGTCTTAGTCTAATTTCCCGAAAATAAAATCACTAGATCAAAGAGTAGTACATTTTTGAGGCTTTTGATCTATTTTTCTCTCAAACAGATTGTACCTATTTTCAGACTCTTAGGGTATATTTTAATAGTTTTGTTGCTCTTGGCAACATGAATTTTATATACAGTTGTCAGCTAGTTTGATTCCCAAACACTAAGTAAAATGAGGATCAATCTATCTGCCTATCTACTGAGGAAGATAGCATAAGGACACATAAGTGTCATGGATTTGTCCTCATAGTTTCTCATCTGAGCCCCTGGTACCCTGGTTCTTTACCTGTGTCCAGGGTGTTAAGGATGGCAGGGAATGCACCTGCCATTATGTGGCATGAATGTCTCAGAGCATGCCATATCATACCGCTATTTGTTTAGGTATCATAATACAATCCAAATTTCCATTGCTATGTGAATCAGAATGGTACTTATACCATTGTATAAGTTGGCTCATTGGCTCATTCTGCTGCAAACAAATGGGCTTTATTTATTTATTTTTTTAAAAGATTTTATTTATTTGTTTGCCAGAGGGAGAGAGCGCACGAGCGCACAAGCAGGGAGAAGCAAGCTCCCAGTGGAGCAGGGAGCCCAGTGTGCGACTTGATCCCAGGACCCCAAGATCATGTCCTGAGCAAAAAGGCAGCTGCTTAACCTCGTGAACCACTCAGGCATCCCAAAAAACAGGCTTTAAAGAAAAGAAAATTCTCAAACAAAATACATTTTGTAAGGCATAAAATTTAATGTATAGGAACTTGATTTGTTCTTTGAGCCTAAGGGAAGTGAGACTATGGAGTAAGACAGAGATGAACATACACATTTTGGGCTAGATTTCAAAGCTAAAGAGAATGTGTCTAGTTAATATACACAGTTATTAGAAAAGCTATTTTGAAAAAAGGAAAAGACCTTGTAATTTTCAGGGTAAATGTCCCCATGGAGTTGACTAGTTTGACATCTTTGCCTCCTCCCCAGGTCTTGTCTCTCCATCCTGCAACCCAGCTTGGGATTACTCTTACCAGTTCTCACTGCCATCTTGCTTGGGTTGCAGCCACTAGAACCACCTGGCTTTCTACTGCAGAGACCGTCCGTCTTCCTAAAGGCTCAAGGCCCTCATCACCTGATCCCATAGCAGGTATGTGCTGAAGTGACCCCTTTTGTGGGCCTCACCCTACACTCTTTTCCTGGGAGTTACATCTCCTGTCATTGTTCAACCCAGGAAACATGAAGGACTGAAGCAGTCATTTGTCATCCTGAACATACAGTCCTGACCCTCTGCCTCCAAGTAGAAATATATCAGTACTTAGATTTTAATTGCTTGTTTGTTCATCCAACTTATAAATGGAGATCTTTCGATATGTCATGTTCTTCTAAAGAGTGTGAACCCCACATTGAGCAAAAGCATACAGATTCACGACCATGATGGAGATTATAATCTAGTAAGGCTAGCAGATAGTTAACAAATAAACAGTAGTTTTGTAATGTAGTGTTAGGTAGTGACAAGTGCTAGGAAGAAAAATTAATTGGGATATGAGGATAAAGAGGGAGAAGGAGAGGCTACTCTTCTAGACAGGAGGTGAGGGAAGGTCTATCTGATGGGGTTTCAGCAGAGACATGAAAAAGAGAGACTAGGTCATAGAGATATCTGCAGGATAGATAGATATCCAGGTAGGGGAAACTGTGTGTGCAAAGGTCCTGATGTGGGAGTATGGTTGAGAAGAACAAAGAGGCCAGTGTATATGGGTGGAGTAAGTGAACAGGAGAGTTAGGGGAGTTAAGGTCAGAGATAGCCACAGGTCAAGTAGGGTAGGTAATATAGGGTCCAGCTGATGTAAGGATTGGATTTTATTTGAAATGTGATAGGAAGCTAGTGGAGGCTTTTGAGAAAGAAGTGGTATGACCTATTAACATTTGTTTGCTGTCGTGGGTTTTTTCTGATTCTGATTTCATGATCCTGTCCTGTGGCATTTAGACAGCAGGGCATTTTTTTTTTTTTTTCAAATTTTCTGTTGCTTTTGTCAACATCAGCATGTGGGAGACAGTTTAGATTAGATAAATGTTCTCTCTCTGCCAAAGGCATAATTAAAATTTCTGGAACTTTATATAAAACTTTACGGAGGACTTGGAGTAGTGAAGTTTCTTTGGATTTGAAATAGCAGAATCCAACCCAGATTACTTTAGCAAACCTCATTGGAAAATTGATGGTGTATCTTGGAGAATCCAAGGAAGAGGTTCATCTAGGCCTTGGGAAGCAAGGCTGTTCCAGGAGCCTTAGCAGCAGCCATCTGTGGTCCTTTCTCTGTAGTTTCACATTATGGAGACCAACAGTCTCTGGGTCCCTTTGTTTAAAAGTCTAAATGACTGGAAGAGAGAATTTGATTGGTTAAGCTTAACTCGGATAGCATCTAAATCCATCAATTCTAGTCAAGGGGACAAGGCACAGAAATACAACTGCTCTAAGACCCCTGTGGATAAAGGACGTGGTTCCCAAAGGCCACTAAATCTGGAGTGGCATGTGACTTCTCTGTGGATAGTCCCTCATGAGCTTTGTTCATGCACTCTGATGGAGGCAGACCCCTGAAGCAGGGGCTTCTGGATAGTAGCCCTGTCTCTGGTCTCTTTCTCTGTGGAGAGTTAATATCCTGGACAATGTGGTTGCAAAGTCCCTGACAGTAAGGGCCAATTTTACTCCATTTTGTACCTCCTTGCACAAAATAAAGGGTAGGGGCTATTTTTGGTATTTAATTTTGCTCCAGGCCTTGTTCTTCATGATCCTGGAGCTGCCCCACAGCTATCTAAAATTACAGGTTCTATTTTACATTCCTAAGAGATTTGCTGATAACTTGGCAGGCAGATATAGTTTTATTGTGAAGAAATTTTGCCCACTCTCACATGTACTGCTGTGCCAAGAACATGGAATTTAGAGCCAGGAGACTGTATTAAATCTGGTTCCTGGGAAACTGGGAGATGGAGATCTGTGGGCAGGAGGTTTATTAGGGAATGTTCTGGAGGTTGGTACCCATGAGGCATGATGGAAACAAGACTGGGTGGAGGAAGAAGGGGAAGTACGATGCAGTTGCAACAGGTCCTTCAGCCCGTCCTACAGGGATCTGCGGAGCTTGGGTGGACCGTCGGCATTATCTGGAAGTGGGGCAAGAGGGCTAGACCTCTTTACCCTGCAGTGACTAGTATTGAGAGGTGCTCATGTTGGGAGAGGCAGCCCTTAGGCTTACCTAAGGCAATGCCTGGAGAAGGTTGCAGCAGTCAGCTCTCAACTGCCAATGTTACCGGTAGCTGGGAGAATGAGTGCTTTATTCCTCATTCTTGGGGTGCGGAGAGGAAGGGTCTGGCTGTTTCACCATAGCATCCACTTCAAAGACTCAAATTTCAACTTGCTCTACCATACTCTCCTGTGATGCCTTGGGGAAATCCCCTAACTTCTTTGTGACATCATGAGCTCATTTAAAAAAGAAAATGGGATTTAAAGACTTGGATTAAATAAGCAGTGTTGTGAGCACTGTGTTTATTGTTATTATCGCTTTTCCCTGGAAGTCTGTGCCATATCTATTTTAGGACAACTCTATTGATAGGGAGATAGATCCTCAAAATGTTGAAAGTAGTTTGCTTCAGTTATATAGATAAATCATACAGAAAATGCAGTCTTAGATCTTCTGAACTTAAGTCTTTATTTTGGCCAATTCACTAGAGCTCCCTCTCAGCAACAGAAATAATATTAACAATAATATTAATAATGTAGCTGAAAAAGGCAAGTAATGCCCCTTTTATATGCTTGCTATGGGGATTGATAGAAAGACATCTGCAAATAATAAGTCGCTGAAAAAAGTGAGTCAATATCACTGTTCTTCAGAGTCGCATTTCCTGTCAGTAATACATGTGCATGGTCTAATCAGTCTTGAGAAGATGAGGGAAGGTTTACACAGGATCCTAGAAATTCTGTCCTAGCCAACCTCTAAGAGGCACAGGGCATCGTGGTGTTTCCTAGTTTTTTTTAATTGATGTTTGGACTCCTTGGGTTCACTCTTTGAGAACTTAAAAAATTCAGCTCACATATTCTGAGCTCCAACTTAGTCTTGGAGGGCTGTTCTATAGGGTACAGAAATGAAAGAGATGCTGTCCTTGAGGGATAAAAATAAGACCAATCAGTGACAGTGATGGGAACCCATGTACTGGAGGAAAAGGGACATTAAAAAGAGCTCGGAGGCTCTGGGAGTCTGGGTCAGAGTCTTCAATTGTCAAGGTGACTCATACCATAGACGGCAGCTTACGTTTTGAACTTTATATGCTTTGACTTTCAGGATCCATTTTTATAAGGTGAGAAAGTCATGGCAGGGAACCATCTGTGGGATCTTTATGAGCTTGAAAAAAGAAAATGCGACTCTATGTGTGAGGCTTGTTCTACCCTGGGCACGTGAAGTGCTTTATATGACACAAAAAATCCAAAGAAAACAGAATTGTTTGGAGCACACATGGTCACAGATGTATTTTAAATTGCTTTGGGAATGATGGATATTCATTTAAATGCAAATTCAAGAGCACATTTAAATTTAGTTTGAAATAGTGTCTCCACATTATTGTGAAAGCCCCCCTTTCACACTCATTTCATAGTTACCTTGCTAGAAAATTGTAGATTTTGACCTAATTTTTATTAACTCTTATTTCTGGAAAATAATCAAATATTACTCCTAATGTATACTATTTGACTGAAGGTATTCCTTCTAAACCACGAAACTGAAAATTCTGGGTTTTCTCATGTTCAGCCCTACCCTCCCATCTGGGCTTCATTTAATAAATTCCAGATTCCCCAGTGTTACAAGTTCAATAGGGGTCAATGGATTCTCATGTCACTGGTTTGTTTACTTTCTATCTCCACTTATCCTGGATTAAAAAGTCAAGTTATTTGGCAGGAGGAATTGTTTGAAAAGGAACTGTAATGTTATGGGGATGGTTAAAATGGATCTGAAAATTCTGTCTATGAAGAGAGCTTGAGTTGAAGTCCAAATGATTAGTTTGTTCAATCACAGTTTTACCGTGTGGCTTCAATGGTGAAAAGGAAACAGATCTATAAGGGCTATGTTTCTTTCTACTCTGTGAATCACCGGCAATGTCAGTAACTGATTATGTTTTGGTCTTACAGACCTGGCTAATGTTTTGGGTGCGACCTGACATAATATGCCACGTTGAAAAGCTGTACAGATACATGTGTCATACTTAAAGATAATTTTGGTTGTGATTTGTAGCAGAGAAGAAAAACAAGTAAAATCGAGAACATGTTTTAATTTCCTCCTTTTGTTCCGAAGGCTATCATTATCCCTTGAGGCAGAATTGTGAACAAACCAACGTGCTTCCTGGTGAAAAAAGCAAAACCTGTTAGCCTTAAGCACATTAAAAAATGCAATCTGATTTTCACTTTCTAAAGTATTGGTATCAATATTGACTTCACACAACAATCAACCTTAGGAATGAATCTGATAACAGAAACTGATAGCAACTGATCAACTTAAGATCTCTGAGTTACACTTAGATATTCAATAACCATATGCATAAAACCCTTCTATACTGAGTTTTATTTATGATGATTTATCTGAGGTAAGCACATGGCATGTTTTTGGTTTGTGATTACAAACAGGTTAAAAAATACTCTTTAATTGTATTAAAAGTATAATTTAATGCAGGTGGTTTGTAGCATCTGTCTTCTTCATATGATAGCACGAGTACACTTTGATATAATAAAAAAAATTACCCCTAAAAAAATCCTTCATGCTCTAGCTAAAATTTCAAGTTTAATTTGAGAAATGTAAACACAATTATCCCTCAGATAACACAGAATCAGGGTTTTTCAACCTTAGCACCATTGACTTTTTGGGTCAGATAACTTGCTATGGGAACTGTCCTGGACACTTTGTTTAATAATGTCCCTGGTCTTTACCCCGTAAAGATGCTGCTAGAACCACCAGCCTCTCCCCCTTCCCCATTTGTGACAACCAAAAAATGTCTTCAGATATTGCCCAACAACTCAGTGGCGAGGGAAGGGGCAAACCACCTCTAGTAGAGAACCAGTACACTCATGATCCTCCTGGGTTTTGTACCTAACTTCAATATTACAAATTAAAAGCAAAATTTACCTATGTAGAATATTTGAAAGATAAATAATCTTTTCTAGGAAGGATTTTTTTTTAAAAGGAACTGTATCATATATCTGGTAGACAATGGCAGAAAAAAGGGTCGTCTTGTGATCTTTCCGTGCTATGATTTAGTGATACACTTAGAGAAATAGTGATTACAAGACCTTTGTGTTTTCAAGCCCACAGAATTCAATGGCGTGTTTTAAAAATTATGGATAAAGTAACTGAAGTGTAAATTGTGTAATCCTCATATTGACTTCATTTCAAAAAAGAAAATAACATTTAGATTTAGAGAGAAAGAAGTTGTCAACAGCTTTGGGAAATCTCTAGGTATGCCTAACTATGCCAACAACCATGGGAATACAGTTATGCGTTTTCTCAGTAATGCTACTGGGGAGAACTGTATTTTCATCCTTTGTCCACAAGATTTTCTTATTTACAGTATCCAAGTATAGGATTGAGAGTATTGGTATTTTTAATATGTTTCTGTCAACAAATCTTCATGTATAAGGTTTTGTTTTTCCTTTTGTGTTTTAGTAAGTTTATTTATATTTCTCTAGAGTTAAATAAAAATAGATTCACAATATATTCACTTTAGGATTTATAACAGTTGGCCGTACGATTGGAGTTTATTGCATATATGAGAGTATGTGTGCTTTGTTCTTGGGAGGACACCCATTTGCCCTCATCTTTATGCTGACTTATACCCCGTCTACAAGCCTCTCCCTCACGGTGTCATCCACTTAGAGCAGGTACATTGTTTATTGCAAAGCAAAGGCTTTTTTCAAGATCTGCCCAGTTTAAACTCATCCAGATTCAGGTTCAGTATCAAAGTACATGTTAGAAATCAGAATATGCCCAAATTAAAATAGGCTACTTATCTTCCTTTCTACTTTCAGTCTGGGGTCAGCTGTAAATGCAGGGGTTTGCCTTGTTCTGGGACTGTGCGGGCCCAGCAAGGCACTCATTTACTCTTCCAGCTGCTGATCTGCTGGGGGGGGCTCCTCACTGAGCTGCCCCACATGCAATCTGAACATCCTCACAGACTCCCTATTCAATATGTTAGGTTGTACAGTTAATTTTCTCCCATCACTCTTACATCCCCCCCTTCTTAGTGTTAAAGACAATTCAAATTTTCCAAAGCTTAAAGGAAATAAAAAACACTCTGCAAGAATCTTGCATCCCACTGTTATCTCCCATCTGGTCATTTTCTATCTTCCCCCAGTCACTGTTAACCACTGTTGTCAATTTCTTATGTGTCCTTCAAGAATTAAAAAAAAAAAAATGTGTACACACACACACACACACACACACACACATAAGCAAAGTGTACTTTCTTCTATTTCTTACACAGAGAGGATATTGTATTTATTTTTATTTAACTATTTAACCATTCCTCTGTAGATGGATGTTTGAGGTTATTCCATTCTTTGACTGTCTTAAGTAGTCAGCAATGAAAAACAATTAGTTATTATTTTTCCACAAAGTGAATCCACAAGTGAAATTGCAGGGCTAAAGAGAATCTGCATTTTTTTTTTCTTTGAGAGACAGAGAGAAAGGGTACATGTGTATGCACATGAACATGGAGGTGGGGGTTAGGGAATAGAGGGCAGAAAGAGAGAGAGAGAGAGAGTGGGGGAGGGATGGAGGGAAAGGGAGAGAGCGAATCTTAAACAGCCTCCACATTCAGCTTAGAGCCTGAGTTGGGGCTCAATCTCAAGACCCTGAGATCATGACCTGAGCTGAAAGCAAGAGTCTGATGCTTAACCAACTGAGCCATCTAGGTGCCCCAGGTTATCTAAAGTTCTAATTTTGATAGATACTGGAATACTCCTTCCATGTAGGTAATCTTAATAACAAAATAGGACTGTGTTTCTTTCCTCACAATGTGGTCAATGAGTGTTATCACAATGTGAATTTCTAAAAATTAAAATTGTGTAGTTTTAGTTCCCATTTCTCTTTTTATGAATGAAGTTGAGATGTATCATTCAATCCTAATTGAGTCTTTTGAATTCTTGTTAGATTATGCCCCTCGAACTCTCATAATTTTAGGCAATATGAAGTCATCTGGAGGCTGTTCAGAAGATAAAACCCCATGTAGGACCTTCCAGCTACCAATCATTGTGCCTGGACGTTGGAGTTGACACAGCTCACATCATGTGTTGCTCTACTTCTCTTAGAGTGAGCTCAATACTTATCTGTCAAATGACAATTTCATAATGACTAATTTGTATTTTCTCAGGTAAGTTATATATTCCAAGACTACCAGTTTTATCAACTGATTTGTTTTCATTTATGATGCCACTTTCTCTTTCCTGTGTAAGTTCTTTGGAATTATGACTAAAGGATAATTTTTTTTTTTTTATGGCAAATTCTCCCCTCCATTTCCATCAGAGAAAGAACAAAAAAAAATGAAGGGTTTTCTTGTCAAAAATTGTCTTCTGAATATCATCTTTTACATAGCATTCTTTTTTATATAGATGGATGTAGATGTCAACAGGTGACTGTATCCATATAGGCATTCAACATTCATCCAGTATCCATTGAGTGCCTACTATGTGCCAGGGACTGTTCTAGAACTTACCATTCTCTATTGCAACCCAGCAAAGATGGCCTTTGAGCATTCATCAGTCTTACCTACAATGTGTGTGGATAGAAAGGACTATGCAGGGACTCTACATACTGTACCATCTATCAAAAGATCAAGACTGGCAATTGGAACACTGAGTTCTATTCTTGGACTTGCCCTTATCTTGCTGTGAGTATTGAGCAAGTTCTTTCATCTCTATGGCCCTCAGCTTTCTCATCTGTGAAAAATGTGATGTTGACTAGAATAGATGATATTTACATCCCTTCTAGTTTTGACATTCTAAGATCATAATGCCCATATGCTACTTCTACAATTTAAAAAAAATACCCAAGAATCCACATTTATACGCTAACAAAAATAATTGTCGCCCCCTCCCTTTTATGGATACCTCTCTAAGGATTCATATTCTTTCTTTTTCCATCTGGAAGTAGCAGGGCATGGATTTTCCACAGTGATATATTAGAATTTGTCATTATATGTTAGCATTTGTATTAAAAAAATCCCCCAGGACATTAAATATTCAACATTTATGGGATATTTTTGTTGAAGTATCTGTAAGTGAATAAAATATCACAAAATATAAATCTCAGCAGTAATCTTTAATAATAGACAGGTTTTGGAGAAGCTAAAAGTACCTGGGGAATAATAGAGCAGACACTGTGATTTCTTTAAGAATACTGAGGCCCTCGCTGTGGATGGATCAGCATCCTTCAGATGGAAGATACTAGAGTCCAACTCTTTTTCTGGAATGAGGCTACCTGCCTATGAACCTGGAAGCAGTGATTTGTTTTTGAAAGATGCTTATGGACATCACACAATCTCATTTTACCAAGGCACTCGTACAGGTGTGTTCTCCAACTCCTCTTCTGATTTCTATTACAATGACCCTGGGTTATCCTTTAGGTTAAGCAATTTCTTGTGCCATGGCAGCAGGTCAAATTGTAAACTCAGTTTTGAAAAAACTCAGAGAAAGATAAATGTGATGTGATTTCACTTATAAGCAGAATTTAAGAAACAAAACAAACGAACACAGAAAAAAGAAAAACCACACTGTTAACTGTAGAGATCACACTGATGGTTACTAGAGGAGAGGTGGGGTGGGGAGTGGGTGAAATAGGTGATGGGAATTAAGGAGGGCACTTGTGATAAGCAGTGAGTGATATGTGGAATTGTTAAGTCACTTTATTATACACCTGAAACTAATATAACACTCTATGTTAATCTGAATGGAATTAAAAAAATAGAAAATTATAAACTTGGTTTAAAAACTTATCCTATTTCAATGACTTTCAATCAGATTTTGAATAAGTCAAATAATTTTATTAGTTATCTTTAGTGTAAAATATTTAGATTAATGATACTAACTTATCACTTGTCACTCTGAATAAATAATGAATATCTCTATTATTTTCAAATTAACATGATTTAGTGGAAAAGAGTGTGTTTTTGGAGTCATGTTTTAAATACCAGTTTCATCAATTGCCAGTTGTAACTCGCCATCCTTATATTTATCTGAGTTTCAGCTTATTTCTCCGATGATGATGCTAATAACTGTCAAATTGCTGTGAGGTTAGAAATCATGTATGAATATATAAAACTATCTCAACACAGTAAGACCCAATAAATGTTAGTTGTTTTTTTCATTATCATTGTTATAATGCACGATCCGATAAAATAGCAACTAGCAACTTTTCCTCTGATCTTTTCAGGTAAGGCAAAGTTTAGGAAATTAGGTGTTGTTTGCTTACTTTTTAATTACTTATGGGTGTTTGAGAAATATGTATTTCTTACCGCTATTTGAAAACATCCGGCAACTTATACAGTGAACATGCAAATATTGGATGAATTCAAAGAGGAATGAATCACACTGCTCGCACCCTCTCCTAATTGATCACTTTGTATAGAAAGTAGCGCACATATTCATATGCCAACCACCGAGCTCTTTAATGAGATAGTTTTCCCATGATTGCTGTTCTCAAATTCATTATCATGCAAAAATAACATCATATTTTATTTAGCACAATTGGCCTTTGTTATTGTGAAGCTTGAAGACTTCTGAAGAAAGCAATTTTCTTTTTAAAGGAGGGGGAGGAAAGAAGACCCAAATCTCGGAAGAGGGTAGTCTCAAAGAGGCACGAGGGTGCATTTCGGAGCTCCGTCAGCCTGGCGGCGGGCCGACGTGGCATCGCGGGCCGCAGAGCCTCTAGGTGGCGGAAGAGCACCGCGCTGGGACGGCCGCGGCCCCGCGGGCGGAAGTAGCCTCCCCGCCTCGCACGTTTGACCCGCGCCCTCTGAGTTAAGGCGGCAACACACACCCATTCGCCCAAGTGATTATTTATGCGCTCCACCTACATGCCTAATTTATCCTTTCAGGCCAATGTGTACTCCTTAAAAATGGTTACTTAAATAGAGGAGGGCAGGATGTGTAATATGGCACATCAATCTTGACAAAGAAAAACCTTCTCCGGAGATTGGCCTTGCAGTATTTTAAAAGCAATGACTTTTTCTTGCTCGTGAAGAGACCTTCGTTCAGAAGGAGGCCAGAGAGCAGAGCGGATAAGGTTCAGATTCAGAACTCGGGAGTGGTCTGGATCCGAATGCCTGCTCCCACACTTGCTGTGTGTCCTTGGGTAAGGTAGGTACACTCTCTGAGCTTCGGTTTGTAGTCTGGACGGAATCCCGGCGCCTGTGTCGTCAGGCGGTTGTAGAGGTGCGAGGCGCCAATGAGGTAAAGCCCTGGGCACCGAGCTTGACACCGAGTAAGTGAGTGCTCCCCAATCGGCAGAATGCGAGCCTGAGACACTAATGCAAATTCGATTGGTTTATTCAGGTTGAACAACACGCGTCATAGGAGCGTGTCATGTTCCTGGACTCTGGGGCAGTGGCCAGGCATCCTAACAACTTCTCACACGTTCTGTTTATATGATAGAATGGGTCTGATCTCCATTTCTCCCAGACAAAATGCGTTGGGGGAGGGACTGGTGGTCACAAAGTTCTGACAGATGGGAAACTCAGGGGCACATAGAAGCACATGGCTCTGACGTAACTTCTCAGTAGGAGAATTCTGGTACTTTCTTAAAAATGAGCACAAACGATCTTGTCAACAGTAGGGTTTCAAAGAGGAGAGGGAAGCGGGGTGTGCTTTCCCTGATACCTGGCCCGAGCCTTATGATATCAGATTCTAGCGAACTTTGCCCTAAAGAAGCACCTACCACAGGAATCACAGGGAAGTCACAGAAAGTGATATTTTGAATAATTTTTCTGGAACAAATTGAAAGAAAAGGTGTTATAGTTATGTAAATGGAGGCCTCTTGGGAAGAACATGACAAGTTAAACCCGTATAATTGCAGCAACGGGTGAGGGGCAAATCTTTATTTAAATCCCACTTGCCTCATTTCTATATTTTGGCCTAATTTTTTTCATTTCCAGTGAAATTTCACCCATAAATTACTTGGGAAGCACATGCATAGTGATATTAGGAAACAAAAGAGGTAGAGCTGTAAATACTTTCCTAGATACCCACAAATATAGCTACTTGAAAATGAATGGGAAAAAAAATTTTGGTTTTTACTTAGAAACAGCAACAGATCTAAATGCCAGTATTTAACTTACACCCTGTTCTCCATGCCCTGGGGAGTGAAGGGGTGTGGAAACGTGGGCTTTCTTCTGTGCTCATCCCCCATATGGCCGAGTTAGCAGGCATCTTTGGGGGGTTGGGGAGCCTTTCTAGGACAGGAACGTTTTGTCTCACAGATCTGCCTTCCAGGGCAGCCATGCCTGGCTGGCTGCTTGTCCATCTTTTTCCTCTTTGTGCTGCACTGCTAAGCTGGCCGGCATCTCTCCCTCCCCACCTCCAAGATGAAAAGGTGGGGGTTCCCCATGGACCTGAAGCAGGGACCACCACTCTGTGTGAGTGAAGCAAAAGTTGTACTTGTTGCCCAACCCAGTGAGGGCTTCTCAGTGCTCTTTGGCAAATTACCCATAAGGGAAATAGTCCCTTATGTACTTAGTGTACTTTGGTTTTGAAACTTCTGGAAATATTACATGGGCTTCAGTAGATACTACTTCAAATAGTGGCTTCAGTTCATTCATTCAAATTGCAGTTATTTTGTGCCTATTACATGCCAGGCACTGTGCTGCATAGTATTCGATACGAAATAGAGTCAAACATGATGCCTGCTCTATGATGTTCATGGAGGAGAGGTGTGCAAAGACAAAAGAGGTGATTACATTGCTCACACACCTGGTATATGGTCAGCCTGCTGTTTTCCTGGAGTCATTCTCTTTGAGAACTGTGGTGGTTGGTAATGAATTGTGAAGGTAGGGTGCTGAGGTGAGGGAAGAAATAGTAAGAAAACTCAAGTTCATACTTTTTTTCAAGATTATGGCAGTGTTACATAACCCAGAACAGTCTCTCCAGGTAAAAATGTAGGCAGTTGGGGGGTGCCTGGGTGGTTCATGGGTTAAGCCTCTGCCTTTGGCTCAGGTCATCGTCCCAGGGTCCTGGGATGGAGCACTGCATGGGGCGGGGGGTTGTCTCTGCTCAACAGGGAACCTGCTTCCCCCCCTCTCTCTGCCTGCCTCTCTGCCTACTTGTGACCTGTCAAATAAATAAAAAATAAAATCTTAAAAAAAAACGTAGGCAGTTGGACCCTGTATATTATAATCCACTTGATCAGGAAATTACAAGGATATAGGGGGCAATCTGTGGTATCCATGATGGCTCAGAAAGACCACTTTTTCTTTGTCAGTTGCTGTGTCTCTGTGTTGGGGACGTCCATTACTACGTTTACAGTGTACTCTTTGAACTCTGAGACAAGACCTTTAGGAAAGATAAAAATTTTACTTTTAAAATTCAACTGGAAGGAGGAAGAAGGGAATTGGTTAGGATGTGGGGGTTTTAGGTCTCCTGAGTTAATTGTATGAAAACTTTTATATGTGATTATGGACAGAACTCTGGGATAGTTCGAATTTATAGTCTTGGAAGTAGCAGATATATGAATAGGTTTAATTGTCTTATAAAAGTGCAATCTTAAGATAAAGGTCAACATTGATACAATGCTTGGGAAATAGTCTTTTGGGATAATGACATTTTCAAATGTGAGTTGTTTGTGTTTTTTTTTTTTTTGCCATCCCCTCTCTTATAGGTAATCATAATTTACTGTACATGTCCCTATTATTACAGTATGTTATTCATATTTTGAATGAGATATTAAATACCAGCAAGGTTTAAGCTACCATCTAGAACATACGGGAGAAATAGAATCATTAGGTTATCATAAACACATGAATAAATGGGGCCAACCATCCTTCTTAGAGAAATTTGGGTGTTGACTCTTTGGATGTTGAAAACAACTGAATGTAACTAATTGTGTGTGAGTGTGTGTATTTCTATAAGCCAAAATTTATAATGTGCTTCTGTTATCTTTATTAAAAGTCTTTAAAATGTAAAAATATGAAGAAACATATTTATCTGAAGCATGAAACCACCCCATAGGTAAAGTTTTCAAAACTTCATCTTCATCCTAACACTCAGGAAGTGTCAAGTCATTCATCATGTATAATTAATACATCCCTTTTTCCCCTTTGTTCCCCAAACACAGGGACTGCAAAATGAGTCATGCAGTTTTTGTAGTAAATAACACTGTTTTCAACAATTTGTTTCCATGTCTGGACAGATGTATCACTTAATTTGTCAATTCTGAAAATTTATTCTGCTCAGTTTTTGTTCTTTAATGCAAACATACACATAACTGATACCGCAAATATGGAAGGAAAGTCTTCATTTTGTAATATTTAAAAAAGCATTGTTTGCTTACAGACCTTTAATTTCAATATGACAGCACAATTTCTCAAAAGTATCACAGTATTTAAGGGAGGAGAGATACTTTTATGAAATACAGTAACGTCTTCTAATTGAAGAGAGGTCATGGAACTAATTATAAGCATTTAGTCTATTTAATTGTGTATTTGTTCAAGGCTAATCATCAATTGCCCTCCTCCAGAATGGGTTTTGAATTAGAAATAAACTTCAGTATATGTTGTGTTAGACTATCATGTAAAATATATGCTCAATTAATACATGGTTATTTAAAGTCAATTTTGGATTGTCTTGCTTTAGTGAAAGTAACCTTTGTGTAGGTAACCCACCAGTATTTGTTCTAGCATCTTAGTGTGTGTTTAGCTTATTTATCAGTGATTTTACTGAAATGCATGTGAACCCAAAACTTCATATACAGTAAATCCAGTCATCTAAGTGAAAACTAACTCAGCTGGTTTTTGGACTTCCCAATCCGTTCTGGAATTAGAGAGTCATTTAAGTCACCAATATAAAGTAAATAGCCTTTTTATCCCTTTCACTGGAAGGATAGGTGATAAAATATTTTGGTTTAAAGTGATAAGCAAAAGAACACAAATGCATATATGGCAGAAGAGTAATTGGCAAATGCTTTTCTTAATTTCTGTATTTAAGTGTGGCAACGAAAGTCTGAAACTAAAACAGATCCTCCTATTGTTAACATTTTTTTTCCACGAACAGTTAACAGATAGCTCTATTAGTTTTAAAGCTCTTCCCAATCTTTTAGGGTAAATGGACAATAAATGATAGTAGGTAACTGAAGCATTTATTTGAATCACTATCTTGAAAATTTGAACCAGTTATGTATGTGCTACATAATTGAAGCCAAGACAGGTTTAACTGAAACAGATCAATGATTCCTTTGGTTTGCTAATATGATTCACATTTGTCTGCATCTGAAAAAGTGTTCTCTTTTTCAGTGTAGTATTTTCTGTGAACTTCAGAAGGAGCTCTCTTGTTTTTAGAGGAAAAAAATGTAAATTAAATTCAGGGTCTTTTTTTTATCCTTAAGACACATCTGTAGGCCATCTAGGTGACAAGCATTGTCAACTACATGTTGCTGAAAGTTGAAATTGGATTTTACAAGTTGCCTTGGAAATTTTGACATGTTGAGTTACTTGCAGTAGTGGAATGCTCAGCTCTCACACTATGGGGTTGAATGAATGTTTATTTCATCTGTTTGATGAGTAACTCCTTTCCCTTGAAGCTCTTCTTGGTGTTCCAGAAATTACAAATCATGGGAGAGTTCTGTATGTGGCAGGTGAGGAGCTGTATGGTAGAAGGCGCTAAATGAAATTCCTTTATACTCTTCACTGTTCTCTAGAATCCTCCATGCAGGGGAATTGCTCATACTCCCAGGATTCTACTGACACTTCCTATTAAATGCTTAGTTGAGGACAAAGATAAAGATGCAGAAGTCTCCCAGAATATACAGAAATTATATTGGCATGCATCAGAACCGTACATATGATGGTACATAATTACTCAAAGGATGACGTATTTGTCTCCGACCTGAATAGTCCTGCCCAGTCCTATACCCCTTGATGGAGAAGCCCCCTTCTCTTCCCTTTCTCATGGCCATCTTTGATTTTTCTGCAAGTAGAAAAATGCCACTTGTGTTCTCATTGGACATCTCCGTGATTTATAAGACACTGGTTTTCTGGCAATGAGTAAAGGAATGCGTGCAGTCTGGTTTTCCTCTTTTGAGTTCATTACATTTGGAGGTTTTGCTTAGAGATTGCTTATTATTAATTTCAGCCGTGGCACTATGTAGAGCTCCTGGCCTGCAATGCCCATCAGGATTCCTTGCCCTTCGCACACGAAGAACCCCAGTTCGGCGATGATTTTTCCCTCTTCCCCCCTTTTGAATGTACACACGCTTCAATGTCCAAGTGTCCGCTCTGACATTTTCATAACTTCTGAACGAAAATATAGAGGATACAGGCCCGGCATGTCTCTGTGGCCCCAATTTACTCGTAGGTATTCTGTACTCATAATTTACTGATGAGAAAGAAAATAATGCTATGACTTGATAGCTCACTGCATTTAGGAATCTCAGATATATGGAAGAGCTAAGGTCCTAAGGAAAAGTTGCATAAACTGGAGTCATAAAAAAAGCATACTGCTGAGACTGTCTTTGAAAATATGTAGCTTAGAATAAAGGGGCTGATTTTGCCATGGCGGTAAAATTGCAGTAGGTCAGCTCCTGCAGCTCTGATTGCTGCTTAGAATTTCAGAATTCAGACCTTATGAAAATGCAGGAGCGGTCCACGTGTGCATTCAAAAGATATGTAGTTTAAAGGCAAAAGCAAAAAAAAAGTTCAGATTACCATGGAATATCTACTGGTAGAAAATGCAATAGTTTCTTATTTATTTATTTATATTTTAAGTCAGGTTTTCTAGAACCTTGGCACATAAGAAATTGAAAGGCCTGGAAATTGCATAATTTAATTAGGAAACTTTTTTACTTGCCAAGAATAGGAACAATTCTTATTAAACAGGACAGCTAAATATTACATTATATAATACCATAATTCACACAATAAACCAATTTCAACTTAAGGAATTAGTTTTGCTTAAGCTGGGCTATTAGTATCAGCTGCCAGGGGACTGACGTGTTCATTAGTTTTATTCTCCCTTGTTGGGGTTTTGCTGTAGTGGCATTTCTGTCTGTAAGTTCTTGAGAGAGTAGGTACAACAGTGAAGGGCTGAACAGATTTCTTCAAGTGGTTCAAGACTCGCAGAATTCCACCTTGACCCAGTGGAACGCTCAGAGATCTTGTTGTTTCTCTGACAGTATAATGGGGGAACGAACATAGTTCCTCCCACACCAAAGGCAACTGCTGAAAAATCAGGAACTTTCCATGCTGAAAAATATATGGGAGGGAAATCAAAAGAAAACAAGCAGCTTATTTATCTTTAATGCTCCTCCTGGAGAATGGCTGCTTTAAAAAAAAAAAAAATTGTGTGTCCAGCAGTGGGGAATGACATAGTAATAATCTGACTCTTGACTGGGCTTTACTTATTTTGCTCACTATTTCATGTAAAACAAGCTTTTAATTTGCTGCCTTTTTTTTTTTTTTTTAAACTAATGTTATCTGGCGGTGTTACCATGGTAACCAGGCCTTGGCAACCAACCATGAGTGCTGCCCAAATAGTACTCAAAAATCAGAGAGCACAACAGTAATAACACAGTGAAACTGTCCCCATTCCCACCCATGGAAGTTCCAGAGAGCTAGCTAGGAATGAAAAGGTGGAAGAGAGGAAGAAATGGAGGGCATAATTTGGAGTAGAGGCAGTTGAAAGGAAAAGGGATTTAAAAAATTATGGCCACTGTGGGTTCTTTTCTTTGAAGTTATCATGGCATTTTTAAAAGTTAAACGGGAAGTAATCAAAATCAGTGTTTGACATGGCAGGCAGAGCCAGCTGAGAAGCAAGTCCAGTAGACCACGTAAGGACTGGTTAGGTGAGGGACCAGGGAGGCTCAGGAGGAAAGAGAATGCCCAGACTGTGGTGTAGACAGACACCTCGCCCAACTCAGTTTTAAGGCCATATTCTAATCTGGCATGTGTGCATGTGTGTGTGTTGGGGGGAGGGGCATGGTTTGTTTCTCTAGTTGAGTCAAAACTGGGCTTCAAAATCTGGTTGTGTTTGACAGAGGGTATCCCCTTTCCCTTCAAGCATATATTTATATGTGAGTGTAATTGCGGGGTGAGTGACATTTAAAAAAAGATTTTAAGCAGTTTTTTCAGTGCAGGGACTCCTGAGAGAAGGTTATGGGCATCTGGTTGTTGCTTCCTACATAGACTTCTCTAGCAGAAGGCTTGGTTCTTCTGCCTCCATCTGTGTAACCCTTGGACTCATTTTCTCCTCTCTGTTCCCACTGACAGTGCTTTGTGGCTTTGGTTCTTATAACCTTTCTCCTGACGGCAGTTGCTCTTGAGTATTTTCTCCTTAGAATTTGTTCTTCTTTTCCTTTGTGGGCAAAGTGATTGTACTATAATGCTCGATTGATCATTTCATTGTCTTAAGATCTTATAATGATGGGGCGCCTGGGTGGCTTAGTGGGTTAAAGCCTCTGCCTTTCGGCTCAGGTCATGATCTCAGGGTCCTGGGATCAAGCCCCCCGCATTGGGCTCTCTGCTCAGCAGGGAGTCGGCTTCCCCCTTTCTCTCCGCCAGCCTCTCTGCCTACTTGTGATTTCTGTCTGTCAAATAAATAAATAAAATCTTTTAAAAAAAAATCTTAAAATAAATTTTGACCACCTTTTGGAACAAGGCCTCACTTCTTCCTTCCTGATGAGTCCCTGCTGACTTCTGGCCTTGTGGGCTGGTTGATCCCTTTTCATAATTTATCCCCCACCATTAATAGATGATATTCAAGTTCCTGAATCTCTTGGATTTCATGCCTCCCCTTCTCTGTGGGCCTGGAATCCTGTCTTTTTACCTCACCCTCCATCCCATGCTTCCTTTCAGCTCACAAGTGGAGAGCTCTTAAGAAAAGAAACCATTTAGCTGGTTGGCTTTATAACCCAGAGTTTTTGTCACTTGCTGAAATGGCAACCTGTCAAAAAACCTTTTCTGACTTAATTTCTTAGTTTATACTAAGTTTATATATGCCCTTTCTCAGTTTTGTTGGGAAAATCAGTTCCATTTATTAAAGTACATTGAAGAGCACCTGGGTGGCTCAGTGGGTTAAGCTGCTGCCTTCGGCTCAGGTCATAATCTCAGGGTCCTGGGATCGAGTCCCGAGTTGGGCTCTCTGCTCAGCAGGGAGCCTGCTTCCCTCTCTCTCTCTCTGCCTGCCTCTCTACCTACTTGTGACCTCTCTCTGTCAAATAAATAAATAAATAAAATCTTAAAAAAAAAGTATATTGAAATTTATTGATGAAAATTTATTCTTCTAGTAATGTCAATATTATTTGCCTGAAGCAATGTAAATGACAATAATACACATATGATTTTATCATACTTTAAAAATCTGGTAAAAAATCAGGCAAGTTTCACTAGTTGGCAGCACCAGTAGCAATGCTGATCCTCATCTTGTGGTTCTGGCAGAAGCATCCACATGGAGGTAGCTGGGGGGAAGATACCTGAGGGAGAATGACTGAATTGTCTCAGAGTTATTTGGTGAAATTCATATCATAAGAGAGGGTAGTCTGGATAATATCCCGATCTCCATTCCTTATGAATCTTGAGAAAACCAGATGGCTTTCAAACTTGAGTGTGCAACAGAATTACCCAAGGGCTTAAACAATTGTTAGGTCCCCATTTCCAGAGTTTCTGAGTTCGTAGGTTTAGGATGGGGCCTGAAGATGTGCATTTCTAACAAATTCTCAGCGAGGGCTGATGCTGCTGACCTGGGGCTAGACTTTGAGAATTATTGGGGTAAAGACTCTAAAATTGCCTGCGTTCAACTTCATGAATTTAAGGGGTAATTATAAACATGGCGCTGCCCTGAGTTATATGGTGACTTTTGTAAGATGTAGGTAGGAGATGGTTCTAACACACAATAGAAACAAGAGAACTAAAATTTTTTGTTAGTTTCTTTTTTTTTTTTTCAAGATTTTATTTATTTGACACAGAGCATGCACAAGCACACGTGGGGGAGCGGGGGAGGGGGAAACAGGATCCCCTCTGAACAAGGAGCCTGATGGGGGAGATCCTGTCTGAGGACCCTGGGATCATGATCTGAGCCAAAGGCAGCCGCTTAACCAACTGAGCCATCCAAGCATCCTTGTTTTTTAGTTTCAACATTATTTAATAACTTTTCCTTAAAAAAAAAAAAAAAAAAACTCAGAAGGGTAAAGCAAGAGACAGTTGTATCAAAAATCCCATTAAGACTTGAGTTTAGGTGGTACATGTGAGTTAGTTTAAAAATATAAATGCAAGGGCGCCTGGGTGACTCAGTGGGTTAAAGCCTCTGCCTTGGGCTCAGGTCATGATCCTGGGGTCCTGGGATTGAGCCCAGCATTGGGCTCTCTGCTCAGCAAGGAGCCTGCTTCCTCCTCTCTCTCTGCCTGCTTCTCTGTCTACTTGTGATTTCTGTCTTTCAAATAAATAAATAAAATCTTAAAAAAAAAATACAAATGCATACACATACACCACTCTTTAATCTAGTATATTGCTTCTTCTTAATTGTCTGATAAATAAGCAGTAATATGCTTAAGTGAAATCAGAATGATATCAGAATTATGGTAGAGATTGTTGTATGATTTTCAAAATAGCTGAGAATTACATTTAATAATAGTTACAGAAAAGAAAGATTACTTTTCTTTGTGGTGGGAAATAAAAATATGGGAATTAAAATATCATATTGGTTTTTATCATCCTCAGTTATTCATCATGCAGTAACACTAGCAAGAATCAAGCTCATTTTCTTTTTGTAAATCATTTTTTCATAATGATAAGTGGTAATAGAATGAATCAACATTAGCATTTTTTTCAGAAGCAATTGTTAGGCTATGCCCGGAGATGAGTGCACATTCAGCTCAATTTTGTGCTGTCACTTCCATTTGCAGTATTGTAGAAACATTTTTTAATTTCCATGTGATCATCCTTTGTATTATCCATCCTCACTCAAAGATTAAAATATTGTTCATTAAGGCAAGAACATCTAACAGTATATTCTGTAAATGTTTTCAACTCTAAGGATAAGATGGTAAGGCTTTTCTAGGTAAGTCACAACTATCTAGAAAATACAATTAATAGGAGTAGCTCATTCTCTGAGATTTTTAGTACCCATAAGGTGCCTCATATATGAAATTTCCAAATCTGATAATAGATAATGTCGATTTACCCAAAGCAGGTGATGTTCAGTGAGCAAAATAACATGTGGATGAAATCCATAAACATAGCTTTATTAGTCTAGTGTTCTAACCGACAGGTAATTATATATATTGTAAATTCTGGAAAGAAGTATCATTCTTACCGGAAGTGAGTTAAAAAGTAAAGAAGTTATTTTTATTATTCTACCTAGTAACATGTAGAATTCATATATAATATGGTCATGCAGAAATTAAACCAACTGTACCTCAAATAATAACAGCAATAAAAAGAATGTATTCAGTAGAATTTGAATCCTTTTTATCATCCTGAGCCATTCTTAGATTTGTAAGAGTAACTGTGTCTTCATCACAGTGTATGACTTAAATCATTTAAGTTGTTGGAAATAATTTTAGTTAGAGGGTTCACTTCAGCTTCTTGCAAACATGCAATTTATAGGAACTAAATGAAAGCATTTATTTTAGCTCAGAACATATTAATTTATTAGCCTAGAAATTCTGTTAAACCTCCTGACTAATCAAAAATATGTATTAGAGTGAGTTGCTGTTGTGAATTCAGCCTTTTGGAACTTTCCACCTCTTTTCAATTTCAGTTTTAGACTGTTCTGTTGCTTAATTCCCATCATAATTAATTAATTTATAAATAATTTATGCCCCATCTCCTCCCAAGAAAGGATTTAAGGAAGCTGCATTTAACTAGGAAACTACCATAAATATATAATGAGGGGGATTTCAGTATTCTTTCTTTGGTGTCTGGAAGGTCACTCCTCCTCGACTAGGCAAATAATACCACACAGTCACCTTGGCCAGAAGCCCTCTTCCTCCTGCCTGGCTCACTTTGGGGGTGTTGGTGCTGAGATTTTGTCCTAGTCATTAGGGACACAGACCACGTTCAAATTCTCTTTCTTCCACATACTAGCTTTGTGAGCTGGGGCAAGGTACTTAATCTCTCCCAACCCATGTTCTCTCTCTTTTTTTTTCTTTTTTTTTTGAGAGGTAGGGGAGGGGCAGAGGGAGACGGAGGGAGAGACTCTTAACCAGGCTCCACGAGGCGGGGCTCAATCTCAAAAGCCTGAGACTGAGATCCGGACCCAAGCCGAAATTAAGAGTCAGACTTGTCAGCCCATTGAGCCAACCAGGTGCCCCCCTCCCTGCCCCTACAGTGTTTTATCTTTAATACAGGGATGATAATTATGCTTATCTCATGGGGTTGTTCGGAGGATTAAATGAGTGGGTTTTATATAGCTTAGAAAAATGCCTGGCAGGTATTAAGCAATACTCAAATGCTAGCCATTGTTATTATATATCCTTCTGTTCTCAATTAAAATGTCATTTCCCCAAAATGTCTCACTGAGATACTATCTTAGACCAATTTACCACTATCCTAGGAGGCTGCACTTTCTCTTCATGATGTTTATCCCCGTTTGCCGGAGGTATTTAAGGTGCTTAATCTTTCTCTCCCATAAAGCCGTATGCTCAAGGAGGACCAGACTCTGTCTGTCTGGCTCAGCAGTCTGATATTTAGTACAGTGCCCAGCACAAAGCAGTCACTCTGTGAATGTTGAGTGAATGCATCCGGAGAGATCTGTCTGTAAACAGGCTATCTGAGATGGGATTACATGTAACTATTTTGCTAGTTTTGCAAAGTTTTATTTTTAAGCTTTTTTTTTTTTTAAGATTTTATTTATTTGAGAGAGAGAGAGCACACATGTGCATGAATCAAGTGGAGGGGCACAGAGGCAGACTCCCCATTGAGCAGAGAGCCCCCATGTGGGATTCGATCCCTGGACCCTGGGATCATGACCTGAGCCAAATGCAGATGCTTAACTGACTGAGCCACCCAGGCGCCCCTATTTTTAGACTTTTAACAGTTAATATGTGTTGTCTTTTTTATTTTATTTTATTTATTTATCAGAGAGTGTACACACACACAAGCAGGCAGAGTGTCACGCAGAGGCGGAGAGAGAAACAGGCTCCCTGCTGAGCAAGGAGCCCAATGTGGGACTCGATCCCAGCACCCTGGGATCATGACCTGAGCCGAAGGCAGTGGCTTAACCTACTGAGCCACCCAGGCTTCCCAATACGTGTTGTCTTCACACAATAAGAAAAGGAGGTAAAATCTTGTTATTGTGTTATATCACCTTTATGTACTATTGTGGAGTCACTTTAGTGAGGCAACAATGGGGCCATAGAATGGAACTCATTTTATTTTTTTTGGACCATTGGAATACATTAATTGTTCTCAACTGGGGGTAATTTTGTAGACCAGGAGCCATTTGGAAATATTTGCAGACCTTTTCTTTTTTCTTTTTTCTTTTTTGATTGTTGCAACTGGGAAGTTGCTACTGGCATCAGGTGTGCAGAGGCCAGGGATGATAAATATTTTCTAATGCCCAGGCCTGTCCCCTCCCTCAATAGAACTCATCCAGCCTGCAGTACTGATAGTGTCAAGGTTAAAGAGCCCTAGTATAGATGGATGGAAACTTGTGAAAAAAAGAAAGTTAATGCAATTGACAAAGTTGATTTGTCAAATTTGTCAAATTGATTTGTTAAATAATAAGACATCAGAATTTTGAAAATCGGTAAAATTCACTCTGATTTAAAAAATTGCATTTGATGGTTTGTATTTGCTTTGTGGTATGGTTTGCTGGTAGTAAAGTAAAAATGAGTGTTAAATGTAGTATATTCAACAATTCAGACGAATTCAGAATTTCTATTCTGTATCCACTAGCAGCTTGATGATGGGTCAGTAGAGAACTTTGTAGTGTGCCATAGGTTGCTTCCCTTTATGACCAATGGGACTGGTTTTAACTGACTGCTTCTGGGATCAGGACCTTAGTCAAAGGCAGACACGTAACTATCTGAGCCACCCAGGTGTCCTGGAAATTTTTTCTAAGAACAGTTTATGAGTCAGTTTAACCAAAACTGTTAGGCAAGGAATACAAATATCCACACTGCTTATAGATTATTGATTTATAGCTCTAGAGTAATAAAACTGAAATACGGTTGGGCTATTTAATATTTAGGGGTTTCGGTCTGTTTGAATTTGAGTGCAACATGTGGGAGAGGAAGAGCTGGTACAAGTTAAGTGATCTACAGTAACAATACTTTTGTGGTTTAACTCAACAAAGCTTCTTGTTTTCTTCGGATTCCATGGTGCATCCAAGTGACTATCCCAGACAATTGCTTGTGTGTGACGATTCAGCCTTTCAGGCTGAGGAAGGAGCCATTGCCTCACAGCAGCACCATGTGGATCTAAGGCCGTGTTAGATGGCATGGCAAGGAAGAGAGGACCTGGGAAATTAACTCCTTAATGCTTTCACCTGCAGGTGACATAGATGAATTCCAGTAATATTTCATTGGCCCAGCAAATTACATGGCCATGGTGCCTGTGTGAAGGGGACTGGCACATTGCATGGGAGAAACAGAAATATTCCTGAGCATTAGCAATTTTTATCATAACTGGCTTCTGTGTTTGTGTACCTCTGTTTGTGGTCATTTGGGATAGTTATTAAGAAGGTAGCTGCCGGAGCTCCTGGGTGGCTCAGTGGGTTAAGCCTCTGCCTTTGGCTCAGGTCATGATCTCAGGGTCCTGGGATAGAGCCAACATCGGGCTCTCTGCTCAGCGGTGAGCCTGCTTCCTCCTCTCTCTCTGCCTGCCTCTCTGCCTACTTGTGATCTCTCTCTCTCTGTCAAAGAAATAAATAAAATATTAAAAAAAAAAAAGGTAGTTGCCAAGTGTGAGATGCCATAGCTCACCCCAAAATATCCTAATTGCATTATACTCCTTTGGGTCTGTATTTATATCTCCCTAAATGATTGGCCTTCAAAATGAGAATCTTTACCAGATGCTGTGGTCTCTGGCTTCTCAAAGGGGCTACCATATTCCACAGGGTACTGAATGCTAAGGGATAAGAATGGTGGCCTTTTACATTTTACATAATGGTAAATAATCGTAATGTGATTTTTGTGGTAAAAGAAAAGCACGCCTCAGAATACAAAAAAAAAAAAAAAAAAAAAAAAAGAAAAAAGAAAAAAGAAAGAAAGAAAGAAAGAAAAAAGAAAATTGGTGAATTCTTAAAACATGAGCCCTAATTGAGTTTTGCCCTAAAGCTGGCTGTTTTTAGCTATGTGCCAGAAAGTATTTACTTTCCTCCTCTGCTTACCAAGGTTAAACGGTACTGGACGGAGTTGAGAAGCACTGCTGTGTACCTAATTTTTAATTCAATTTTGATTTAGGTATTTCCTTAGTTGTTTTTGTTGTGGTGGAAAGGATCATGCCATCGTGGTTTTAAAGCAGGCGCTCCCTCAGGGATCTGCTATTGCTACAACACGAACATGGTGGTGAATTTTACAAAGACGAATTCAGAATTTCTATTCTGTATCCACTAGCAGCTTGATACAGGAGAAACTAGATAATAAAATTGATCATTGGGGGCACCTGGGTGGCTCAGTGGATTAAGCCTCTGCCTTCGGCTCAGGTCATGATCCCAGGGTCCTGGGATCGAGCCCCGCATTGGGCTCTCTGCGCGGCGGGGAGCCTGCTTCCTCCTTTCTCTGCCTGACTCTCTGCCTACTTGTGATCTCTCTCTCTCTCTCAAATAAATAAATAAAATCTTAAAAAAAAAAAATTGATCATTGGGTTCAGTATTCCAGCCCACCACGTGGAAGTGAGAGGATACAGACTAATCCCATTTTTTCCATGTTACCATGTGATTCTGCGTATTTGTGGTTCCTAGTATTTAGAGCTATTTGAGTCTGTATGCATTCATTCAGAAGACAGCTTCTGAGCCTCTACCATGTGTGAGTGGCCTTATGTTAGGTGCTGGGAATTAGGACAAGATGAGGAAAGACAGCTCTTCGTCTCAAGGACATTCTGTGTAGTAGATGATGGCCCACAGGGGTTGTAAAATCTGTCATTCATTTCACATGTATTTATTGAGCACTGATATGTGACAGGCACCCAGTGATGCTGCAGTGAACAAGAGGCAGTAGAGGGTCGTGTTTTAAGAGTGGAGTCTCGGCAGCCAGGCAGTCTGGAATCAGAATGCATTTGGGGCTTCAGGGAGCTCTTTGACCATTTCTTGCCATAGTTTCCTTGTATGGGAAATCAGGATGATGCAGGATTCATTCATGTTATGGGATTCATGGGAGAATCCTAAGAGTATATATAAAGCACTATGTGGGGCACCTGGGTGGCTCAGTTGGATAAGCGTCTGCCTTTGGCTCAGGTCATGATCTGGGGGTCCTGGGATTGAGCCCCGTGTCTGGCTCCCTGCTCAGTGGGAAGCCTGCTTCTCCATCTCCCTCCCCACTCATGTTCTCTCTCACTATCTCTGTCTCTCTCAAATAAATACAATCTTAAAAAAAAAAAATAATGCATTGTTTATGTTTTAGCTCCTACTGTTATTCCTTATTTTGTTTTCATGCTGTACTCCCTCCTCAAATCTACATTGTTTCTCATCTCCCTTTTTTATTCTCTTAGACCGGAGCAGTCCCAGTAATCAATCATTAATTTGAATATTGTAGTTTATCCATAGCCTGTTTAAAGGACAACCTTGAGAAAACCCACTGGAAAAAAATAGAGCTCTATCATGTTCTGCCTTTTATGTAACCTTTTGTTTTGTTTTTGGGTTTTTGTATTTTCGCAGTCCTGGAGAAAAGCCATTGCAAATCACATTTTGCAAGGGACTTAATCAGGGAAGACACTTGATTCAAGGGCAAGACAAGCCCAATCAGAAGTCGTGCTTTGCTGGAGCCGCCTCCACTTCTCTAGGCTTGGAAATTCTGAAACGTCTCCTGTCCACCTCCATTACCAGGGCCTTATGCTTGCTTCACCAGCGGGCATTCATTGAGGGCACACGCATGGTCCACAGCCTGCAGGGCTGAGCAGCATGTACCTGCTATGAAAGACTTTCCTTCTGCCTTGATGAAGGGCTTCACCGGTGCGATTTAACTTTGCGAAGGAAGACGTGTAAGGGGAACTCAGTGGAGACTCATTCTTTGGCAATATTTGCATTTTATAGGAAGCGTACATATAAATTTCCCATTTCTATAGTAATGTGGCTTTAATCTTAATGAATGCCATTTTGGTGGTGCTCTTCAGAGAGTGGAATTCACATTTACATGTGAACTGGAAATGGGAAAGTGTTATTAGTCTCATGAGGCTTTTGCCTCTGGCTGTGCAGCTTTAGTGATTTCATCACAGTGGAGGTATAGCAAAATACCACCATTTCTGCTTGTTAGAATGAAACTCTCCAAGGTTTCTGTCTACTTCCGACCAAGGTTTGATTTTTCAAAAGCAGGGAAGAAATGTTTTTTCCTGGACCCTGAATATAACCCCATGTCAAAAATCAATTGGAAAGCCAGCAAAAATTGGTCACACGTGCTGTTAGAAAGCTTTTTTGTAACAGGTTTCTTGTCATTCCTAACAAATTTCTTAATTAAACTGCCTAAGTTATTAATATGGTTCTGTGCAGTTTTAGAAATTCTGTTCATTTATATAGTGATTTACATCTTGTTTGGCTCCACGAAGAGTTTAAATTGACAACCCCCTTTTTAAGTTGGCAACTTCATTCTCTAAGAATGGAAAGGTGAGAACTTGGATTGAAGAGTCATGTAGAATAATCCTAGATTTGAGAATGCTGTTGGCTTTCTTGCCTTTGCTGCCTGTCTTTTCTCTCAAATATGGAGCCCTTCTTTCTTTTTTTTTTTTTCTTGTTAAATATTTTATTTATTTATTTGACAGACAGAGATCACAAGTAGGCAGAGAGGCAGGCAGAGAGGAGGAAGCAGGCTCCCTGCTGAGCAGAGAGCCTGATGTGAGGCTCCATTCCAGTACCCTGAGATCAGGACCCGAGTTGAAGGCAGAGGCTTTACCCACTGAGCCACCCAGGCGCCCCAGGACCCCTTCTTTTTTAGTTACTCTCCAGGTCATGATCGTATTATCTTACATAGAGATTCTTGGTTGCTAAATAATAATGTGGATAGCACCCCAGGTTTTGGTTATAACAGTAATTGGTACGGGGGTGTGAAACTTTCAGCTTTTTAAAGTGTAATTTCACTTAAACACAAGTACACACATATTCGCCTTTCTTTTTCTTTTTTTTTTTTTTTTTTAAAGATTTTATTTATTTATTTGACAGACAGAGATCACAAGTAGTCAGAGAGGCAGGCAGAGAGAGAGGAGGAAGCAGGCTCCCTGATGAGCAGAGAGCCTGATGTGGGCCTTGATCCCAGGACCCTGGGATCATGACCTGAGCTGAAGGCAGAGGCTTAATCCACTAAGCCACCCAGGCGCCCCACATATCTGCCTTTCACTTGTAAAAGTTATTTGGTAGAATCTGGGTTTTCATTTTGCATATTTTCCTACTGAAATACAAAGTATAACATTCCAAATCCTAGGGTGATGATCTGTCATAACAAAGATAGTCTTCTCACTAAAAGAAGATGTACTGGGGCCCTTACTTGGTTTATAACTTGCCACTTGTCCTTCCAAGGGCTATGCAAGGTAGATGTTGTTATGCCCACACAGGGTCTGAGCTGTTAAAGGATGTGGCCAGTGTCATGGCTTTCAAGTGGTAAATAGCTTTCAAGTGGTAAATCAGGGATTTATTCAGTGTGGGCCTTGGATTGCTTGCTTCCGGATCTCCTTGGGAGTGTGTGAAATTGCAGGATTGTGGGCCTCAGTTTAAATGGGACCTGAATCTACATTTTCAGGTAATCAGGTGACTTTTATCCACATGAAAATTTGAAGAGGGATGTATGGTTCTTCAAAAAATAGTTTCAGCCAGTGTAATACAAGACACTGAAAAAAAATTTCACTTGTGATGCTTTTCATCTATGGGCCTTTATGATTTTTACCTAATTACAAGTTAGATTATAGTTCATTATCCTTCAGCTGTTCTGCTCCTGCACCTGGCTTTGAGCTAGTCTAATAGGGATTATGTGTCGTGCTGGCTTCTGTGACATTTCTTAGTGATCTGTTTTGTGGTATTATTGTTACTTAAAATGGCCTTGTGGCTATAAAACAAGAAAAATTGATTCTTTCCTAACAGCTTGATCTTTCCATGTATCCAGGTAATTTTATTGTCACATTCCCCTCCAGACTTACCTTTGCTTGTTTAATTCTTTAAAAATTTTTGGCTTTTTCATTGTCCACTCCTTCAAACCATTAGAAGTGACTTACCATGATAAACTCCACTTAAAAAAGCAAACTTTATCTTACATAGAAAAATGGGAAAATTATAGAAACAAGTTTAATAAGGAGAAACATGCTTCCGCCTTGCATATGAAATGATTAATTGCTGCAGTTGAAAACTGAATTTAATTCTCATCTTTTGGGCAGTGAAGTCAAACAGGGAAGTGTTAAGAAGCTGTTGAGTTCTCAAAGTAGGATGAAAACGATCATCCATGCTCATCTGGAGAGAAACACAATTTCCTGCTACTGAATACTAAGAGGACTATATTAAGTATCCCTTTGTATGAAAATTCGTAGGCAACATAATATATAATGTCATATTTTGGAAAAGAAAATGAAATGCAAAAAAAAAAAAAAAAAGAAATGCATTTAAAAATATACCTTTCTTAGGTTAGTTTTCAAAAAATGCCAAGGTCACAAAATTTCAATTTTGTGAAATGATTTTGGGGAGAGAATGAAAATAATATGATGGCAGTGTATTGTTTCTTAATGATCAAACAGCTAAATACAGGGCTAAGAGTTTGAGAGCCTTATTTAAATCTGCAATTTAATATGTCCCTTGGACCTGAGCCTCCCTTTTGCATTTGGTTTATCTGAAGTGGGCTTTTTGGCAAGTGCTAGATCTCAATAAGTTTGAATTTTCCGAAGTGGGTGGGGTAGTACAATGTTGTACTGTTGGTTCATGGAGGCTTAGGTTGCCAGGCATGTTGACATCCCATTGTGAAAAGCGTTGTTCACTTCTTCATGGAAACTCTCACTGTTGCAGACCTCTTCTGATGAGATAATGGAAGAGGCTGTTTTCTGAGTGTATAGCTGAATCTTAAACCCTGTAATGAAAGAAGCAAATCTCAAATATCTTTCCCAGAATTTTTATGAATGATTATTAAAGATGATGGCTACATAGTTGTATGTGTGTGTGTATTTATTTATATATAATTCTTCCCCCTAAAAGCAGATTTTATAAATAAAAAAAATCTTGTTGACCATGTTGAAGGTCATTCAGCATTAAACACTTTGAGGGTGTTTTGTTCCAGTTTCTTTATTATTGTGGAATAATTGTCAAATAAAGCATGGTCTCAAATCTCAAGGTATTTGCAGACTGGTAAGGGAATAAAACCCTCTTAATTATTATTTAATTAGAAATAATGTTTTATAAATTTATATTCTGAATAAGGGTACAACCCTAAGAAACTTGTTGATGTTTTACCAAGAATCACTGGGACATGCTTGTTAAAAATGCAGAAAAATAATTCACCGGAGTACTGAAATCTTCATTTTAAACAAAATCCCTGGGGGATTCAAAAGTAGGAGTCTTTGGTAGCCACTCAGAGAGATAATGGATGACAATGATAACCTTATATTTAATGGACTGACTGGTCATTCTCGCTGCATGGAGACCCAGTTAAAGTGTAATGACTAAGGTCATCTGTAAAGACTAATCTTAATAATCACCTTACAGTTTTACTTGAAGCAAGCTATCCATGTTAATCTCCAGGCATGAAATCTAATGATCTGTTTTATTATTGTTAATTTATGCTCAAGCTTCCTTTTGCTCTCCTTTTTAACCAACATAACAATTATACAGGCTAACTATTTGCCTCAGGGAGATGCTGTAATAGGACTAATTAAATATTTAATATTTTAAAGGACTTAAACAACCTTGTAAGTAATATGTTAAGAGGAGATAAAATCATGATGTTCTCTTTAGTAGGAGGAATGTTAATGAAGCACTGGGATCAAGCATCCCTTTAATGCCCATATCCTTTGTCCAGAAGCAGAATAGCATAATGGTTAAATTTGTGGTTTAGGCAACCTATGGGCATTCTCCCACTTCTTAGTTGTGGGGCCTAGAACAAGTGTCTTAGTCTTTCTAGTCCAGTTTCCCTTTTGTCACCTATAGGGTGGGGATACGAGGACCACCTACCTTTCTGAATTGTTGTGATGCCGTATAATATATGTATCTAGTAAAGGAAAGTGGTTTTTATTAAAATGAGCTAATTGCATAGACTTCAGATGTTACTGACTGTGACTTGTAGATTTTTCTTTTTAAACTAGAAATGTAGTTAAGATTTTGAAAATGGATATGCACTTTCAGAACTAATCTCAGATCTGGAAAGAAGGAAGAGTAACAGGAGGAGAAAAAGAAGGTGGAGGGGAGTAGGAGAAAAACGCCTCCAAATGTCAACCTACATGGGCTCGGGACAAAGAATAAGCAATTTCTGTTCAGAGGATGGAAACTTATTGTAGATATATACAATCAGTTGTAAAAATGGCCTCACTGACGTGTACGAATCACAAGATCATCAGATGTCAGAGCATAGAGATCATATGGGAAATGCTTCATTTTCTAAGTCAGTGGCTAGTGAATGAATCTGAATTAGCCTAATGTTTTCATCATTTTTTAAAATGATATTTTATCAAAGTTCACATAGAACAAGGAACCAGACTAACAAAGATTCAGAAAAGTTGTTCCTTTTGCAACTGAGTCAGAATTAATTGAAGAAGCATTTTAAATACATAAACAGGTACACTGACAATATTTTTCAAAACTTGTCTTTCTATCTCCTAGGTGTTTTTTTGAAGGTTTTTCCTTTATAAGTAAAGATACTTTAAAAATTCCTTTCTAATATATAATCTAAAGGTAAAACTGATTCACATGTTTTTTCTGAAGACATGAACTACAAATTTTGGGGAGATCCAAGTAATGCAATTTTGTTGTGCATTCCTAGTCCACCAGCCTGGCTATTGGCAAAGGAAACCGTTTCTCAACTCCATTCGTTCAGCAAGTACTTAAGGATTGTTACCGTGTGCTGGGCCATTAGAAAAGAGAATCAGGTTTAAATTTTCTAAGAAGTTGTATATTTTTTCTTGTTTCTTTAATGTGCCATCAGTAAAGTATTCTTGAATAGTTCTTAAAATTTATTAGTTTATGTATTGGTTTTGAGAATTTACTAGAAAATCAGGGTGAGGTTCTACTTTTCTTTCAGGTATAGCTGATCCATATTATTTAGGGATTGCACTCTTGAGTTCTCCTACTCATTAGAATGTATGCATAACCCTCCCTAAAATCAATCCTCATGCCCCTGTTGAGGTCATTCATAGACCTTTGGGTGAAAAATTTGAGTCGGCCCATGTACATGTTTGGGAGATCAAGCAAGGCTGATACTTCAACTTCTTGACTTAGTTTTTATATTGTGACCACGGATCCTTTACCTTGTCTGTTTAGAGCTGAATGTTTTGCATTTTTGTTGGTGATTTAAAAGTAACCTAAGCATAGTGCTAGATGGCTGCCTTGTGTTCCTATGCATAAGATGGCTATGATGCGCCTTATAGAAAGCATGTATGTGGTAAACTTCATTCAAGCATGTACATTACTGAATCATTAATACATATTTAAAAAAGCATTTTTAGGGATGCCTGGGTAGCTCAGTGGGTTAAGCCTCTGCCTTCGGCTCAGGTCATGATCTCAGGGTCCTGGGATTGAGCCCTGCATTGGCTCTTTGCTCAGCAGAGACATTTAAAGAGAGATTTAAAATAAAATCTTAAAAAAATAAAAAAGCATTTTTAAACTGAAGCATACATAAAATAAAGTTATGTATTGATTGGCTGATGAAAATATGATCAGTGGGTTTCAAGACTCTATCCCTGTATTTTTCCCAAGGAACATTCCATACTTTAGTATTCTCCGTGACTTTAAAGATTTTTTTTTTTTTAATTTATTTATTTGACAGACAGAGATCTCTAGGCAGAGAGGCAGGCAGAGACAGAGGGAGAAGCAGGCTCCCCACTAAGCAGAGAGCCCGATGCTCGATCCCAGGACCCCGAGATCACGACCTGAGCCAAAGGCAGAGTCTTTAACCCACTGAGCCACCCAGACACCCCTCCCAGTGACTTTAGAGACATAGCTACCATGAATAAAGATAATCAATTGAATTTGCATTTTGGGGGAGTTTGCTAGATGCTTATTCTTGGTTATAGAGATTCTTTGGTAGGACAATTGTGTGTCAATGCCCGGGGAGTCATTCCTGCTCCTCTGATCCTTCCAACAATGTTGTAAGGCCCTGATTCTCAACATTACATCTGCTTCTAGATGGAACGGTGCTGGAATGTTTTCTGTAATCTGAGGTTGAGTCCTGGTTAAGGTGACTGCTCTACCTCTGACTTTTAGAATGTTCTCTCCATCCTCATAAGCTAGTAGATTTTAGATAATTTTGGTGTAAGTAGTTATTATCCTCAAATAGGAGTCATGTACTAAAAATGACAGAAGTTTCCCTTTTGCTTTGGATCTACTCAAGATAGGAACAAATAAACTGATCTCCTGAGGAAACAAACAAAAATTCACAGCATTGGAAGCCTTGGAGTTTTATTTCATAAATGCTTTCTCTTTTCCTAGCCCTCTGTGTTAAACCTGTGATATGTGTGTTTATGGCTGAACTAAAGTAATTTTGTAAGGTCTTCTATTGGTTAGCAAAAATAAACGAAAGACTTTCATTTCTCATTAAATCATCTCCATTAAGTTACTAAAGAAACAGAGTAAAATATTTTAACTTTTTTAATGGGCTCAGGAATTATCTGGGTGGTTTAATATAAGTGATTTTAAAAATTATTGGTTAGGGCGCCTGAGTGGCTCAGTCAGTTAAGCAGCTACCTTTGGCTCAGGTCCTGATCCCAGGGTTGTGGGATCGAGTCTCACATCAGATTGGGTACCGTACTCAGTGAGGGGGAGTCTGCTTCTCCCTCTCCCTCTGACCCTCTGCCCCTTCCACCCCCACTCATGCGCATACTCTCTATTTCTTAAACAAATAAATTTATTAAAAAATTATTATTTAGCATATTATTGTGGAATTTTGACTGGTTAGTACCTGCCAAACAGTATAAAGAAATGTTTATGCTATTATTAATCCCTATATATCATATATAAACCTATTTTGATCAATTTCTCTTCTTTTAATATTCAAATGAACTAAAATATACAGAGTGACCATGAGAGGGCTAATAGTGCTGATGACATTTAGGGTTCCATTATTGTTAGACTCAAATACATTTATTATCTTAGTGTCAAAGATAACAAAAAATTCTATCTAAATTTGTACAGATATTGGGAAGTATAGTAACATTATATCAGTTGAAAATTGGCCTCTAGCTCCATTGTTATACTTCAACACATCAATTGGTTGGAAAAAAAAAAAAAAAGAATCAACATCCCTTTTACATAGATCTCTGGTAACATTTAGCCATGAGCATTTGCACCCTTATTGTGTCTGCTCCCTAAATGCCTTCCCTGCAGCAGCTGATAGGTATTGCTTTATACAGCTCAAAGTTGAATTGTTGTCTTAGAAGGGAAATTCAGTAATGAGTTGATTGTGGATTATAGCTTCTAAGCAATCTCATTTTAGTTTTTCAGTTTGAATTTCCTTTTTCAACTCTCTAGAATTTCTTTACTTAGGTACGGAATCAAAGGTAAGGACATCTTTATAATCTTCAGGGTAATGTGACTCATTTATTCATCTTTTCGCTTCTTCCTTCCATTCTGTCATCAGTGATTAGAAATTTTCTTTTTTATACATCAACGTTTTTATATCCTATCTATCCTAGACTTCCTGAAGCCATTTTGGAATGTTTCAAATTTATTTCATTGGGTAATTTACATTTCTTATCAGGACACCCAAACCCTCCTTGGCTCTGTCCATTTTATACCCTCAGTTTCCCCAAGGACAACTCAATATTAAACCTATACTCACATTTTGTTGTTGTTTAAACATGGTCTATATACCATGCAACAGGTAACATTTAATCAGGCTTGCACATTCTCCTATTTTGGGGCATGTGGAATGTCTCCAATTTCTCACTACTGTGGATAGCTGTAAGAAGTCTTAATTTGTCTTGTAGGTTAATTCTTTTGTCCGTATTCCCCAAAGTGGAATTAACAAGGCAATGGGCAGGAACCATTTTAGTCACTAATTCTTTTATCAAATATTTATTCATTTCCTGATATATATCAGAACTTGTGCTAGCTGCTGGGCATATGATGGTGATTATTTAAAATAAAAGAGATGTGGTTTCTGTCTTTAATTTTATAGGCTCATCTCATGTGCCAAATTGCTCTTCAGAAAGAGAAAACAATTTTCAGAACCCCCAAACTTTTTCATTCCCTCTGTCCTTCCAATGTTCTTAAATTTTGTTTCCCTTTGGCTAGCTTAATAACTATGTAATGGCATCTTAAAATTATTTTGATTTGTGTTTGTTTAGTTGTAAGTGAAGAAGTGCATTTCTCCCCAAATCAGCAATTTATTCATCTTTTCACTTTGTTTATTTTAATGGGATAATTGGTAAATTATGTCCCCTTTTATTAAATAGGAATTCCTATTTTTCTCCATTTTCCTGGAATACTATTTTAAGTTTGAATTGATAGTAATTAGACACAGAAGAATGATGTTTAGTAATTCTAATAAATGCTTATCTTGGAATAGAACATCTAATGAATTTAAAGATCATTAAAGTAATCCTAATACAGTGGCTTAAATGATTTTAAAAAACCCCATGAGATCAAATAGCATTTTTGTTTATCCATAAATATATTAACACTAATTTTATGACACTATAGCTAGAAGAAAAAGAGGAAAATATGATAATTAATGAGTCCTTTAGGAACCAATGCTAAACTAAACACATTTTAATTTATTAAAAAAACTCAAAGCAAAAATTACCTTTATCAAAGAATTGTTGAATAGTCTTCTTCAGGAGCCTACATACATTTTGAATTAAAAATCCTTAGTCTTAGGTTTTCTGACCCATTAACAGCCATTTCACAGTCACAGCATTCACCCAGCCACCAAAGAATTTTAACCCCTGTCCAGCAGGGACAGTCTGGTAGCTTTATGCCAATTCTGTGCCTTCCCTTTCTAGAGCTCCCACATCCTCCCTAGGCTTTCTCCCCACCAGAGTTTTGGACCCTAGACCTCCTCCTTCATGAATTCTCCTCCACTAGGTTTTGACTTGTATCCTAAGGGAAAAGGCTGAATATGGAAATGTTTTGGGGGAGCAAAACTACACGTCAAAACAAGCAATAACAATAACACAGCTCAGGAAACAGACCATCACAGAAGTTCATCTGTTGGTTTAAAAAAAAAAAAAAAGAATCAAAGTAGTATTTGGGCAGATCTCTTACTTCATTTCACCTGGGAGTTTCTCTCTTTGCTAAGTCTGAGGTTTTCTCATCCAGTCTCCTGATCCCTAGGACACACACATACTCAGACACACCCCACAGCTGGTGTGATGGGTCTAAAACTGATAAAAATCTTAAAAAAGAAGTTCCTAGTTGAACCACATGGGATTACTGTTATTTGATCATTGTCTAACCCAAAACAAAGGCCAACTGTGTATCTTCCTTCAGAAAGTTTCCTTAGGAAACCTCATAAGTATATAAATGCTAATGGGGACAGCAAAGCAAGGTGATAAGATCAAACAAAATCCATTGTTTGTCACCACCCAGGTTGATAGTATGAAACACACAAAAAGTCAAACAAATTAAAATGTATTATAAGGCAGCCTTTCTCAGTTGTACCTTGTCCATGAGTAGAAGCAATATTTTTCCTTCAGGTTACTAGAATTCTGGGCTCAGAGTAGTGAATAGGTCCTTTTGTTCTGTTTGTTCATCCATTATTTCAGAAGCATGACTGCTGGTCCCAGATTCTGCTAGGATCTGTGAGGAATACAAAAGATGTCATGATTTCTCTCTGCCCATGACAGTCTAGTTGAGGAGCACAAGACAGAAAACCCTGGAGTGATTTGAGAACAAGTCCAAGGCAAGGACATGATAGTAAAGAGCGGGGTGAGTTCCTAAGGCGCAGTGGGAATTCAAAGCAAGAGAAAGTTCACTGTGAGTGTGTTTGATCCAGCCTGGGAAGACTTCTTGGGGAAGAAGAACTTTAAGCTGGTAAGCTATGCCAGATGTCATACACATGTTAGGAATTGTCTTAGAAAGATAGCTATATTTAAGATTGTCAAAAAGGGTGAGTCTACCCTTTAGTTAATACAGTGACATTTCCATTTGTTGCCCAGTAGCCTAGATACTTTAACTGAATCCAGAATGCTTCCCTAGATGGCTGGCTTTTGACCTTAGGGGAGTTTAGGTATCCTGAGAAACTGGCTCACTAAATTCTTCCTGAAAATTGATCTGCTTAGTGTTGTCAATTTTTTTGTGTGTATGTGGGTAAAGGACCAAAAAAAAAAAAGTTAATTGTATTTTTTAGGCCTTGTGCTATATTTTTCAGAATGTGTAGAAAAAAAAGAATTGCTGAAACCGTAAACATTTTCTTGACACAGGCACTATTCATGGTTCTCACCAAAAGGAGACTGTTTTTTCTCATCTCAGCTATCCAGGAGAGAAATTATATGGCCTAGTCATTCAACCTTTGGGTAAGAGACTAACTCACAGAATATAATAAAATACCATTATAAATCAAGGAGATTTTTAGGGCTCTGCTTTGCATTGAAGAGAGAATACAAATAAGAAGAAGCAAGATTCTCCTTCTTTAGACTTAAAAAAGAAATGAGTAACTAGACTTCCTTATAGTTTGACATGAATACAAATTGGGTCAGAAGAGGGGAAAAGTAAGTATGTCATTCAAATTTTAGTATTGTCTTCTGAAGTATATGACTTGTCAGGATAGGAGAGAGCAAACTACTTAACCAGCATTTCCATAAAATGGGAGTACTATTGTTTTCTGATGTGTAAAACACCTCTAAATATTTATGGAAAGAGGAAAGAGATAATGATCCTTAGAAGTTTTTAAAAAATGGAATAGACTCATTTACCAGGATGATTAGGGGCAGTCAAATAAGAAGCCCAAGTTTATTGCCTGCTGTCCCTGTCCCACATCCTTCCAGCTCCAGCATGCTTCCTTCTGAGCCCATGTATGAAGAATGCATTTTCACTTACGGTCTCCAACAGGGTAGGAATGCAAAGTTTTTAATCCAGGATCTGTGTATTACTTGCAAATCATTTGGTATGCTGACCAAAGATTCGCAGTCGGTAGGGGATAAAAGTTCCCAGAATTAGGATCACTCCTCTATACCCGACTCTAAGTCAGCCTCAATTCCTCCTGCCTTGAGCAGGCAACAAGCTCTTAACCTTGAAGCCGCCAATAGTTCAAGGAGGCCTATTTACAGATCTAGCCCCCCCCCCCCCCCCAAGAGCCACATATTGCATAAATTGGCACTTGATATGCTCTCTTTTCTGTCCTTTTCAAAGGGTTTCGTGCATATTAATAGCCTCTCCAGAATGCAAGGCTTCTGGGGGGAGAGACTTTGTCTACATTTCTTTTTACTTCCTTCCCTCCTTGCCCCATCCTGTGGCCTTTGCTTCTCCCACCCTGCACCATAAAGACCTTCCTAGTTCAGAAGATGCAGATCGTTCCTAATATTTACTGCTAAATTCTTGGCAAATTTAATTCGAAATGACACAACCATAAAGAGACAAATCTTGGCCAAGACATTCACCAGTAGGTCTGCACTCTGCTTTATTCATTGCACATTTACATTTTATGGACCTTCCCCCAACCCCCTTCTGGGGGGGGAGAAAAACTACCTACAGAAGGAGAAAGCTAAGGAACATTAGGACTTGTAGCTGTAGGCTGCCCTAAACCTTTGTGCGAAAGATTTTGTGGGAGAAGCCAGACAGGAACCTGAGGGAGCAATTTCGAGGCAGAGAGGCAAAATGAATCCCATTCAGGTGAAGAGAGAAACATTTATTCATTAAGACGTAATTTGAGGGGAAGAGAAGCGAAAGGGGCTGCAGACCTCTGTAGGAAAGAAATAGTTATGGAGTCCTGGGAAGAGAGATTGTTGGAAATTTTGAAGTCTAAAGTATCAGCCGAGGGCATTGTATTGCTTTCTCTTGGGAACAAGAGGCCTCAGGGTTCAATTCATTTGTTTTGGACTAATAAAAAAAAAAAAGCTCCCAGCTCTACCCTATGATTTTAAATATGAACAAAAAATATCCGTGGAGGGAAACAGGCTACAGTATGTGACCACCATTGTACCAAAGAACATGAAATTACAAATCAATGAGTGACTTGAAAGAAGATGAAAATTTATGTTTGTTAGTCTATTTTTAAGCCTTTCTTTCGTAAGCTAGGAAAGAAGGTTATATAAAGTTTAGCCAGCTTTTTGTAAGATAATCTAAATGCACCTTTTCCACCTTCTGTTCTCAGATTTGGCAGCAAAAAAATTTGTTCTGATCACAGTTTCTTGAAGTATAATTACTTTGTCAAAAGAAAATATAATTAGAACTGATATTTTAAAATGCACCGTAATTGTATTTAAAGATTTGATAATTTGCTCACGTACGAAATGTTCTGTTAATTTAGCAACAACCAACAGCGCTGAAGTCAGGAAATGATCTGCTGGTTTTTCTCTTTCCTGTTTTAAAAATACCATCTATTCTGGCCTTTTGTCTATTCCAAGAGATATAGTCAATTTCAGTGGTAGATTGAATTAAATGCTTGGTGCAGCTTTATGAGCGTCAGGCCCATTTATTTGCTCTGTTGTACTGCACTTCTTCACACATCTCATACCATTACTGCAGCCGTGTCACAACAAAAGTAACTCGGGATTGCAACAAGCCCTCTGAGGTCTCTTTGTTTATAATCTCGATCAGCATAAATCTGTTTCTTGTTCCTTATCCTTGCCCTGAAAACTCTGGAAATCCCCTCCTTCCTTCTACTAGTCTCAATTATCACTTAAAAAAAAAAAACTCTCCCATGTAGCAGCAGTTGGATCGATTGAATTTCCCCACGAATGGCAAGCTCTTGTCCTGTTGTCCACATGCAGATTTGGATCAATAAGTCACAGATTTTTGGAATAAAATATTTCTTATGAATAAAGGGGGATCTTTTTTCAGAAATCGTTGAACTGCACAGAACCCTGGGTTTCAGAAAGACCCAAGGCCATCAAGTTCTAGAGAGAAAACAAATTAAGTCAGTTATTCTCGGTTCACCTCCTGTAAGGCTCACATTGTCAAAGTCCAAACAAGTGGAGGACATTCTCTTTCTCTGCAAAGGGCGTTTGCCTTAGTACCTGCTGCTCTAGTTTCTGGGATGTTGGCATTGAGCTGCAGGGCAGGATCTGAATACGTGCTATTAGAAGTGATTGAAAGAGTGGACTTTGTGGAGGCAGGTGCTTTGACCATGAATCTCAGTTCTCCCATAGAACCCTTGGCAAGCTATTTAGCCTCTCTGAAGTTGTCCCCTTGTGCGGAAATGCAAGAGTAGTAATAGTACATACCTTTTTCGGTTCTGTGAGGCATTTAGAGTGATTAGTTATTACTATTATCACGCTGGATTAAATACTGTCTAGCCAACTATTTCAAATGAATTATGAGCTACGATGGCTCATTTAAGCCTGGAATATTTTCTCCAAGAAGTTAAGTTCTGATTAATTGACAGTGATTCATATAATCGCATACGTTTCTAGTTAAAAATTTTTTTTTCTTCTCTCCCTTCAACCAATTTCTAATTGAAGTGAATACTGTAGTGCTCATTTTCCAGTTTCACATTTGAAGTGAAAATGTGTGTGGGAATTATATGGATAAAATATAATTTTCTCATTACTGAATTTTGTTGTGTGGTGTGAATTGCTAGTTGAAGTTAGAGTTAATTGGAAGGGCACAAAAATATATTTGAAGGAATGTAAGTTTCCATCTTTCATTCTGTCTAGAACTTTTTTGTTTGTTTTTTTCACCATGATCTGATATTGATTTGCAGAAGTGGAATGGATGGAAAAAAGAATGTTAATCAATTTAGGTCATTAAAATAATTGAACAGAAGAAAGAAATTCAATGTTTGCTTCAGTCACAATGCAGTAATGAATTCTCGTTTGTGACATACATTGTTTAGTGTGACATTGATAAAGATCAGGGCTTTCTTCTTATAGTAATGTTTTATTTTATCTGAAACATTGGCATTTTAGCCACTTATTTAGTGGTCATATTCCTTATGTTCTTCAGGTTAAAACATTTTGATTACAAAGTAAGTTTGTTTTATACCAAATTATAATGATGAAGTAAATGTATATATATCTAGTATCTGTTTAGCATTATTGGATGATACCAGATCTTTGACGGTCATTTGAATTGTTTTCATTTGCTGTTCTTCATATGAGCAATCTAACCAGGTAGAACTGTAAAAACTGGACTTGGTTTCTTAAGTGAACACAGTACACTGACCTGGAGTTGAAAGATGGGTTCTTGGAGACTCTTATGAAGATGTTTTTTCTATAAAACTGTGTTAATTTCAAAATAATAAAGTCCATTAAATTAGCCACGGAGATGTCTTTGAAATAGAACAGAGTAAAGGTGAATGTTTGGATGTAATCTTTTTTTTTTTGGAAAAGTTAAGGAATATTCATAATTTTCTTTTCTTGGAAAAATTAAAGAATGTTCACAGAAGTGGGTTTGAACTAGCATCCTTAGTTTTGGCTCAAGAGACAGTTATAGGGTATCATAAGAGTTAGAATCATAAGAGTTAAAAAAAAAAAAAGCCAAAGAAGCAAAGGGTGGCTTCTCATTTGACCATTCTGACCATCAACAGAGCTGTGATTGACTCTCTGATTGTCAGTTTTATGGGACCAGGTAAATATTTATTGTTGACTTAAGGGAAGTGATGCATCAGTAAATATTCCAGGACCAAAGGGTTATTAATAATGTTGACTTGGTTTGAATTCCTAGGGGGAGCATGGAACTGGTTTTCTTTATTTGAATCTGCAGCCTGAAGCTGAAAAGATGTGGCCGGCTGCAGTGTATGTGTTATTAAATGCTATATCTTGCCTCAGACCACAGTGTGACTGTTGTTTAAAGCTAACTATATGCTACATCTCACTGGGAGAAGGAGTTGTGTAATTCCTTGAGTCTCTAAAAGCAGCGTGTTGTGTACAGTCAGCGTGTTGTGTACAGTGTATAGTGTAGATGTCTTGCTAATTGTATTGAACAGTAGCAATATTTGCTAACACATCCTTTACTTTCGTCAAACACTGGGGGCAGATACTTTTTTTTTTTTTTCTCCAGTAAGCAAGGATGCAAATGGGGGAGGGGCAGAGGGGGAAAGAGAGAAAATCTCAGGCAGGCTCCCTGCTCAGCGAGGAGCCTGACACTGGGCTCCATCTCAGGACCATGAGATCATGACCTGAGAAGAAATCAAGAGTCAGGTGCTTAACTGACTAAGCCACCAGGGCACCCTGGGGGGCATATACTTTTAAAAATGTTTGTCTTCTCTAACAGCATCTGCTCAATGACCTGAAAAATTTTTGTCTTAGTAATTCAGAATATTCCTTTCAGTTTGATTCAAATTCAGCAAATGTTTACTGGCTCCTGACACTGTGCCAAGAACTTTGCTAAGCACCTGAGGTTGTAAAGCTGAATATGACTGACTCTGTCCAGTCCCACAGGAGCTAATAACATACGGGTAACATGTTCTCCTAAAGAACAAAAGCAATCAAACAAAATCAACCCCCAAACTGGTAAGTGGAACTGGAATTACTGAAGGGTGCCTTCAGTAAGGAGACTTCACTTCAGTTGGGATTCATTTTGTCGAGAGAGAGAAGGGAGGGGGGATTCCTAGCTGAGGAATTTATCAACGAATAGGGGCATGACCATTCATATAGCTATTAGGAAACTGTGAGGTCCAGTGTGTGGTAAATTATAACATAGCTTGTTTATCACTTTTGATGAACTCCAAGGGCTTGGCCATCTTTTTTTTTTTTAAAGATTTTATTTATTTATTTGACAGAGAGAGATCACAAGTAGGCAGAGAGGCAGGCAAGAGAGAGAGGGGGAAGCAGGCTTCCAGCCGAGCAAAGAGCCTGATGTGGGGCTCAATCCCAAGACCCTTTGGATCATGACCTGAGCTGAAGGCAGAGGCTTAACCCACTGAGCCACCCAGGTGCCCCTTGGCCATCTTCTTTAACTGCCGTTTCTACTTTCTCTCTTATGAGTCTTGCAGTGTACCACTTATACCACTCCCTGAATATCTGTTCACTATATCTAGTCATAATCTAATATCTGAATAATTGGAGATCTAATCATAATATCTAACCTGAATATCTAATCATAGTCACTCAATAATGAATTAAAAATTGATCTATGGGGTCACCCAATTTTTTTAAAGATTTTATTTATTTATTTGACAGACAGAGATCACAAGTAGGCAGAGAGGTGGGGTGGGGGAAGGAAGCAGGCTCCCTGCTGAGCAGAGAGCCCAACTCGGGGCATGATCCGCTTGATCCCAGGACCCCGAGCTGAAGGCAGAGGCTTTATCCCACTGAGCCACCCAGGTGCCCCATCACCCTTTTTTTTTTACTGGAACGCACCATTTGAGTTTATAACTGGCATAACATTCATTTTGAAGATCTTGGAGTCGGTTGTGCTGTTTATTATTATCCAATCAAAGAACTTCACTTGAGGTTGGGTTAGAGATTAAGTCAGAGCTTTCCTTTGAAACACATACTGAAAAGTGGATCTAATAGTCCTCTCAGATGGTTTCAGAGGCCAGACTTTCCCCATACCTTTCGAAGACTGGTTCTCAGATCACAAATATACCCATACTATATTTTTCAGAGAGTAGATTTCAACAATGTTTGTGGAAATAATGAAGGGGCTTGCGGGATGCTCTATCTGCACTGGAACAGGTGAAGTCATTAATCTCTGCTTAGACTGTTTACATTTTACCCTGGAGATAGGTGTCACGCTTGTTAGGGTCCCTATTCCAGAATAATTAAATGACCTCCCTGGCAGAATGTAAAACCCAGCACTAAACTCTGGTCTAGGGTGTGGGGTAGAGAGAGTTAATTGGTTAGAGAAGAAAGTTTCAAGAGTTGTTAGAATTAGTGTGTGGTGCAGTCCAAGAATTGTTGATTATAGAAGTCACCAGCTTTTAGTTCCTGCCTGTGGTTTTAATTAGTTTTAATGAATGTGAATCATGTGGTCCTCTACTGACCCGCTGGAGTTCATTACTCACTAGGTTGTCTGCAGCTGGTTGTTTCAGGATTAACTGTCATGCTTAGGGAGACGAGCTCTTGTCACTCACACAGTCTCAAGCAAGTGTGATTTTCTTCCCTGGGAATGAAATTCAGTCCATGCAGAGCGTTTGGCTTCAGTGCTCCGTCTGTGCTCAGTGACCCCTTGGGTTGTTTGAGAGGAAGACTCATGGATGCCAGGTGGGCGTAGACTCTGGATTTCATATACAAAGTGAAACCCCAGAAATGCCTAATCTGATATTTGCCTTATTAGCATAAAATGCCAATGTACAGTTACTGATTATAGTAATGACATTTGATCTTATTAAAAATGAGCATGGGTAGATGAGTGCTTAAAGAGTAGATTTACTGCTTAAACTCAATGTAACATATTGTGGGACCATTTTCTAGGTGAGAGAAGGTCCCTTGAGTTGCATGATTCTCAAGCCTGGCTATACTTTTGAATCACTTGGACAGCCTTAAAAAACTCCACATACAGGCCTCACCCCAAATCAATTACATAAGAACTCCTAGGGTTACTGATTCTATAGGTCTGGGATTGGGCTCTCTCCTTTTAACTTTTTGTACTGAAGTAATTTAAATCTTACAGAAAGGTTATAAAAACTCAATTATACTTTTTTATCTACATTCAACAATTTTTTTTTACATTTTATAACATTCGCTTTCTCTGTTCTGAAATATTTAAAAGTATGTATTTTTTGTTTTTGACAATTTTTATTTTTTAAAAATTTCTATTTTCCAAGGTTTATTGATATATTCATTTTTAAAAAAGATTTTTATTTATTTATTTTAGAGAGAGAGAGAGAGAGAGCGCACAGCAGGGAGGAGCAGGGAGAGACGAAAAAGCAGACTCTTTGCTGAGCAGAGGTCCCAATGTGGGGCTCCATCCTGGGACCCTGGGATCATGGCCTGAACCGAAGGCAAATGCTTAAATGACTAAGCAACCTACATGATCATTTACTGATATATTCTTGACATGTTACATATTTAAGTTTAAGGTGTACAATTTGATATACATATATCTCAAATTTGATAGTTTGATATATATATATATTGTGAAATGATTACTACAATAAGGCTTTTTTAACACCTCCATCCATTGACATAATTACCATTTTTTTGCTGTTGTGGTCATCATATTTAACATCTACTCTCTTAACAACATTCAAATATGCACTGTAGTATTATTAATTATATTAATTTAACCCACTGAGCCACCCAGGTGCCCCATTAATTATAATAATTACATTGTATATTAGATCCTATAACTTATTAATCTTATAGCTGGAAGACTACCTTTTGACCAGCATCTCTCCATGTCCCCCACAACCAGCCCCTGCCAAACACTATTCTACTCTCTATTCTTACAGGTTTAGCTTTTTTAGACTCTACATGTAAGTGATGTACAATATTTATCTTTGTCTGACTTATTTCACTTAGCATAATACCCTCTAGGTCCTCTGTGTTGTCATGAAAGGCAGGATTTCCATCTCTATATGGCTGAATAATATTCCATTGTGTGTTTATACTACATTTTCCTTATCCATTTATCTGTCAATGGACACTCAGGTTGTATCCAAGTCTTGACTATTGTGACTAATACCGTAGTGAATATGGGGGTGCAATTACATCTTTGAGATAGTGGTTTTATTTCTTGAGCTGTGTCTGCAGGAGATATTACTGGGCCATATGGTAGTTCTATTTTTTTCATTTTTGAGGAACCTCTGTACCATTTTCCATGTCTGTACCAATTTATATTCCCACTAACAGAACGCAGGGGCTCCCTTTTCCTCTTATTCTCATCAACACTTGTTATTTCTTGTCTTTTTGACTTTAGCCATTCTGATAGGCAAGAGGTAATATGGCATTGTGGTTTTTATTTGCATTCCCCTGATGATTAGTGAGGCTGAGCGTCTACTCATTACCTGTTGACCACTTGTATGTATGTCTTCCTTGGAATACATGTGTATTTAGGGCCTTTGCTCATTTAAAAATTAGATCATTTCTTTTTTTTTTTTTTGCTATTAAGTTGAAGGAATTTTTATTTATTTATTTATGATTTTATTTATTTATTTGACAGAGAGAGAGAGAGAGAGAGCACAAGTAGGCAGAGAAGCAGGCGGGGGGGGGGGGGAAGCAGGCTCCCTGCCGAGCAGAGAGCCTGATGCGGGGCTCGATCCCAGAACCCTGAGATCATGACCTGAGTCGAAGCAGAGGCTTAATGCACTGACCCACCAGGGCGCCCCAAGTTGAATGAATTTTTAAATGTATCTTGGATATTACCCCCTTATCATATATATGATCTGCAGATATTTTTTCCTATGCCATAGGTTGGTTGTCTTGAAAATATCTTGTATATAACATGCCTCTTTACCCAATAATTTTTCAGTGCACATTTCCTTAAACAGAGAATATTCTCCTCTATAGCCAAATTACAGCAATCAGATTAAGGAAAGTTAGCATTTATATAATACTTTTATCTAGTTTGTATATCATTCTGATTTTGTCAACTTTCCTAATAGTGTCTATGATAGTTAAAATCTTATGTGTCAACTTGGCTGGGCTGCTAAGTGCTCAGAGTTTTGGTCATACATTATTCTGGGTGTTTCTGTGAGTATGTTTTCAGATGAGATTAACATCTAAGTCAGTGGACTGAATAAAGCAGATTGCTGTTTCTAGGGTGGTGAGCCTCATCTGATCAGAAGAAGGTCTGAATTGAACAAAACAAAAAAACTCATCCTCAGTACCAGAATAAGAATGAATTCTTCCTGTCTAATGGTCTTTGAACTGGGACATCAGCTTTTTAATGCCTTTGGGCTCAAACTGAGACACCAGCTCTTCCTAGGTGTCAAGTAGGCTGCCAAGTAGGACCTATGCCATTGGGTCTCCAGCCTGCCAGCTTGCCCTGCAGATCCTTGGACTTGCCAGCCTCCATGATTGCCTGAGCCAGTTCCTTATAATAAATCTCTTTTCTCACACACACACACACACACACACACAATTTCTTTGAAGAATGTTAATACGGTGTCCTTAACAGAACTTTTCTCCCTAGTTCAAGATCATGTATTGCATTTAGTTGTCATATGTCTTCAATCTCCTTTAAACTGGAAGAATTCCTCAGTTTTTCTTGTCTTTCATACCATTGATGTTTTTTAAGAACACAAGACAATTAGTCTACAGAATGGCCTTCTACCTGGATGTCTTTGATGTTTCCTTTGATTACATCTAGGTTATATATTTTTGGTGGAGTACTGTATATGAATTGCTTTTCCTTCTCACATTAAAAAAAAAAAAAACACCTTAGCAGGTGATATTACTTTTGATCACTTAGTTAAGGTGTTGCCTGTCTCCCCGCTCTCCTCTTAATTTTTTTTTTCTTTTAAAGATAATGTAGGTACTTTGTGGGATATTACTCTGAGACCATGTCAATACCCTCTTCCTTTTACATTTTTTTAAGTATTTTTTAAAGAGATTTTATTTATTTATTTGACAGACAGAGATCACAAGTAGGCAGAGAGGCAGACAGAGAGAGAGAGGAGGAAGCAGGCTCCCCGCTGAGCAGAGAGCCTGATGTGGGGCTCGATCCCAGGACACTGGGATCATGACCTGAGCTGAAGACAGAGGCTTTAACCCACTGAGCCACCCAGGCACCCCATTCCTTTTACATTTTTTGCCAGCAGATTTGGTACCTATTAATGATTCTTGCCTGAATCAATTTTTATTAAGCTTGTTGTTAAAATGGTGATTTTTTGAACTCTCTTCTTGCTTCTTTACTGGTTGGCATTTTTGTAAGAAAGAGCTTCTGTTTCTATTGTTTGTTTATTCCTTTGTTTATTATAAATAAGGGCCCACTGATTCTTATTGAATTCAATGGGTTATAATGTATTAGTCTCTGTATTTTTATTTTGATATATTTTTTAAGGAGCTGTTTCCAGCTAACAGAAACATTGAGAGGAAGGTACAGAGAAACCCAAAATATTTCCTCTGCCCCAGAAAGCCCCCCATTATCACAATCACTCACCAGAGTGGGACACTTATTATAATTGATGGGCCTACATTGACACATCATAATCACCCAGACTCCATAGCTTACATTGGGGCTCACTCTTGATGATGTACATTCTATGGGTTTGGACAAATGTATGATGAGATGTTTCTATTATGGTATTCTACAGAATATTTCCACTGCCCTAAAAATTCTCTCCACCTATTTATTCCTCCCTGCCCTCCATCCCCTGGCAACCACTGATCTTTTTGTTGTCTCCATAGTTAAGTTTTTTCCCAGAATGTCATAGAGTTGGAATCATATAGTGTGCAGCCTTTTTCTTTTGTTTTTCTTTTACTTAGTAATATGCACTTAAGGTTCTTTCATGTCTTTTCATGGCTAGAGTACTCATTTTTTTAAAAAGCACTGAATGATACTGTATTGTCTGGATGGATCACAGTTTATTTATCCATTCACTTAATGAAAGACATCTTGGTTCCTTCCAAGTTTTGCCAGTTATGAATAAAGCTGCTCTAAACACACATGTGCTGGTTTTTGGTGTATTTATCTTGATGATAAAATCACTCTCGATTTTAACTATGAGAGTCTCATCAGACTGGCTTCTGTGTCTTGTGGTTCTTCCCTTATGGTTTCTGGCACGAGATATTCTGAATGCATTTTGAATTCTAGTTGAGAGATTCAGCTGTTTCTGCAAGGATCTCTGTTTCTTTTTAGTTAAGAAAAGGTATTGGGAAAGCAAGAGCTAGGTGACATTATATCCTCTTGGTGAAGTCAAGCATTACAATGAGCATGGTGATGTATGATTATGAGAAGAGATATTCCAAAAACTAGACTACTTTGGAGTACAGTTTGTTTACAGTTGCTGAATGCAAGAAGGAAAAATACATTTAATGAAAAATATAAACAATTAAATCCTTTTTAAAAAAATATTTTATTTATTTATTTGACAGACAGAGATCACAAGTAGGCAGAGAGAGAGAGAGAGAGAGGGGAAGCAGGCTCCCTGCTGAGCAGAAAACCCAATGCAGGGCTCTATCCCAGGACCCTGAAATTGTGACCTGAGCCGAAGGCAGAGGCTTAACCCACTGAGCCACCCAGGCGCCCCAACAATTGAATCTTATAGTTGATTTTTAGTTAAAGAAAAAACATCCTTAGACTCAAGGAAGGGAAACTGCATTTCATAATCTGTGATTTTCTTACCAGGAAGCAGTGTTAGTTTTGTTACAAGAAACTGTCACAGCCCTGTACTTCTGCAAAATGAATGATACCATTTTGGTCTAAATCAGTTGCACAATGACCAAATTTTGGCTGTGACAAAATAGACTTGACATGTCACTATATTACAGATAAATAGTTGAGGAATGGAATATTGATGCAGTTGATGAGTGGAAGAGATCGCAGTTACCTCAGAATGGACGGCCTGAAAAATGGGCTGCTCAGCTCTGTGCTGTAGGTGGGTCTTAAGCAAGTAGCAAAATATTGCACCTCAAAGGAGGAAGAAACTTAAAGAGTTAGCCACCAAGGAGTGAAATGTAAAAATGAAAAGCTCTGTCCAGAAAAATTCAGAAATAGTCTATTGAAATTTACAAAGTACAAAATAGTTAAAAACAAAACAAAACAAAAACAACAACAATAACAACAGCGACAAAAAACTCCCCAAAAGTTGCTCAACTACGTGCAAAACCCTGCTGTTTATAGAACATCCACGGAAGGCGCCTTTAGGAGTGTAAGAATGAAATTATTTACCAATTCTTAACAAATTATTTTCTTTGAGATAAAGAACACATGTTATCATATTATGAAATATGAATATATATTAACATATATATGTTCTATATATATATAAATGAAACCTCACTGAGTCCTATGAGGCCTGTTGGCAGATGTAGGGTGGGACAGGGTGTTGTGGGCCGAGGGTTGATGAATGGGAAGACTCAGGCACTGCATTTCACCATAAGGAAGAAAGCATTTCAGTTTTGACATCAAACAGGAAGTAACATTTCCTGCAAAAGGGGTAAAAATACTTTGGTACTGTCAAAATATGAAGAAGGCTGATGCTGATCACAGCAGCAAGAACAAAGAACCACGTACTGTGGCTGGTTGGAGAAAACAAAGTCACTGACACACGCAGCCTTTTCTTTTGGCTGGTAGAGGAAGAAGCCAGTGTTTTACAGAGCCGGTTAGTGGAAGGCCAAGTGGAAGTCCATGGATCATACCTGGTGTTCCCTGATTGTACCATAAGCAGTGGGTCAGCATCGCAACAGTGAAACACTGTGTGTCATTTGCTAGCAAACAGCCTCAGACTTGCGCAGGGCACACAGAAAAGATCACCAGGACAGAAAGGAGAGTGTAGATCCAGACAGAGTGCCATCTGCTCCTATCGCTGTGGCTCAGGGGCTACTTCAGCTCCTTCTCAAATGGAAGTTGGAAAAGGCCTTCAGAACTTTTTATGTCCCATTGGGATTGCTTCTTAAGGAAGTGTGTTTAAGTCGTGTTATGTAGGGAGGCCAAAGCTCTCTGCCGTCCAACAGGTGGATTTCACCTATGATTGTTACCTGTTCGGAGACTGAAGAGTCAGTACCAGGTGGGCGTGGTACTGACCCACTTGGTACTGACACTTCAGGTGCTGAACACCAGGGTTTTGCTAACACTATGAAGCCAGAGATGTGCTTTTTGCCTGAGGTGAATGATTGGGCCTTGAGGTAGACTTACATTATGTGTTCAGTGCTGGTTAGAACGGAGATGCCTGTGTGGTAGTTTGTGCCAAGATTAATTTTTAAAACATTTTTTTCTTTCTTTCTTTCTTTCTTTCTTTTTTTTAAAGATTTTATTTATTTGTTTGACAGAGATCACAAGTAGGCAGAGAGGCAGGCAGAGAGAGAGGAAGGGAAGCAGGCGGCCCACTAAACAGAGAGCCCGATGCGGGGCTCGATTCCAGGACCCTGGGATCACGACACGAGCCAAAGGCAGAGGCTGTAACCCACTGAGACACCCAGTCACCCCTTTTAAAAATTTATTAAAGATTTATTCATTTTAGAGAGAGTGCACGCCTGTGAGAGTGCACCTGCAAGTGAAGGAAGGGGCAAAGGGAGAGAAACCCAAGCAGACTCCATGCTGAGCACAGAGCCCGAAGTGGGACTTGATCTCAGGACCCTGAGATCATGATCTGACCTGAAACCAAGAGTCAGATGCTTAACTGACTGAGCCACCCAGGCACCCCCGTACTGAGACTATTATGGTCATGTGGGACACCCACATTTCTCCCTGATAGGGACTGAACTCTATTCACCTAGAATTTGTATGTTGAAACCCTACCCCCAACATGAAGGGGGGAGATGGGCCTTGGGGAGGTAATTAGAGTTAGATTTGGTCTTGAGGGTGAGGCCCGCCTGATGGGATTAGTGGCTTTATCAAAAGGAGAGACGAGAGCTCTTTCTTGCTTACCCTGTGAGGACACAGAGTGGACACTGACTTCCCATAAACTGGGAGGAGACCTCTCATCAGGAACTGAATTGACCTTGATCTTGGACTTTTCTAGCCTCCAGGCCTGTGAGAAATCATACCTTCAAGCCACTCAATCTGTGGTATTTTATTATGGCAATCCAAGCAGATGAATAAAACACTCCTGCAATCACATATGGGAAGCAGTCCTATTCGGAAACTGCTTTATTCATTTATTATAAAGTATCTTAGCAGAGGGACTAGGGGTAATTGAAGTCCTTGTACTTGATGAATTCTCCCTCTAACAGAAGTGTGGGGAAAATCTGTTGTTAATCAGCAAGTGATTGGATAACCATGGAATTAGCACGAGGGCCAGTAGACAAGTTGGATGTTAAATGGATGGCCTGCTGCTGGTGGTAAAAATCCAAGGGGTACCTTTTTCTCCCTCAGTTTTCAACTTAGTTGGTCACCTCCTTTCCTTCCTGAACCAGACCTCAGTCTGCTCTGACAACACCACACTCCCTGTTTTCTTCCCACGGCTCCACCTGCTTCCAGACTCTGCCGCCAGTCCCCTTGGCTTGCTGTCTTCCAGTGGCCTCAACATCCTGTTCCAAGCAAACGTGTGTATTCACTGGAACAGGTCTCCCCTGCCTTTTCCCTTTTCTCATGCTTCTCTTTTTCTTTCTCAAATGTTCACCTCCTTCTCTTCCACTCAGGCAGATCAGCTCTTTTTAAAGAATCAGCTCAAGATATGCTTTCCTGGTAGAGTCTCTACAAAGGGCTTGACTTGTATTTAAATCTCTCATACTTAACTTTTCAGACTGGGGAAGGGTTATGGGACGTCAGTAGACTGAATGTGTTACAAATACGTGCAACAGTGTGGATGAAACTTGGAAATAAGTTGGAATGGAAAAGGAAAGAGAAGCATACACGCAATATACTATTTTCTAAAGCTCAGAAATGTGTTTAAATGCTATGAATTTTATAAGCCTGATGATTCACAGACCAGTACCCCTGGGGCAAATAATACATTATATGTTAATTTAAAAAAGTGTGTGGTTAGGGGCGCCTGGGTGGCTCAGTGGGTTAAGCCGCTGCCTTTGGCTCAGGTCATGATCTCAGGGTCTCTGCTCAGCGGGGAGTCTGCTTCCTCCTCTCTCTCTCTCTGCCTGCCTCTCTGCCTACTTGTGATCTCTCTCTGTCAAATAAATAAATAAAATCTTAAAAAAAAAGTGTGTGGTTACATGTAGATGTGTACACACATACACATATACCACAATATAAAAGATAGGAATTGTAAGCACAAAATTTGCCATAGTGATTTTTTCTATGGGGTGGAAATCAGGGTCCCTAAACACGGGACTAGAATCCAGACAGAGAACACGGGTGGATACAGTGGTGGGGGTAGTTGAGCGGGGGTGATTCTGCTTATAACTTGTAATGCTACATATATTTTTTGGTAAGTATCAACTACTACTGAGTAAAGAATGAGGAAAAGTTTTATTTATCTTGTGTCAGTTGTAACATTTACTCAAAATCTAATAAATTACTTCTTATTAAAAAAGATTCTACACAACTTAAGGGGGTGGCACTTGAATGGACTATCTAGAGGCCCAGATAAGGTCTGCCAAGGCACATGTCACTTTACCAGCTGCTTCAGGTGGAGGACACAGGATGGAGAGCCACAGTGCCCCTCTGTGTCATAAGCAAGTTATGTTGTCATAAGCAAGTTCCTCATTTTCCCCCATCTGTAAAATGGGGGTAATACTAAATCCTACTGTCTAGGGTGGTTGTGAGGGTAAAATATATTAATGTATATAAATTGCTTAGAGAATGTCTGGCATGTAGTAAGAAGAGGTTAAATAATAGCTATTTTTATTTGTGGAGGAAGTTATAGGGGTATGGTCTTCAGCTTCGAAATAGGAACAGAAATCAGAGTATCATTTTTTAAAATTAAATTTTACTTAGTTAACATACAGTGCAATATCGGTTTCAGGACTAGAATTTGGTGATTCATCACTTACATACAACACCCTGTGCTCATCACACAAGTGCTGTCCCTTAATGCCCATCACCACCCACCTAGCCCATCACCCATCCACCTCCTTCCAGCAACCTCCAGTTTGTTCCCTATCGTTAAGAGTCTCTTATGGTTTGTTTCCCTCCCTCCTTTTTTCCCCCTCCCTTCCCATATGTTCATCTGTTTTCTTTGTTAAATTCCACATATGAGTGAGATCATCTGGTACAAAATCAGAGTTTCATGATAAGAGACATAAATTAACCAAACTTGCATGAGAAGAATATAGACCCTATGGCTAACTTATTAGTACCCAAAGGGTGGTAACTTTTTCCAGTGATAGAATGCTTGTGTCTGTTATCCAGAGCATCTATTTCCCTAGTATTGAGGGACCTAGAAAATTCAATTCAATTTTATTGTCAAAAGAAATGTTTGAGATCATGAACTCGGGGGGAAAAAAAAAAGAGAAAATATTTATTCTAGACCACTGTGAAGCTTGTCGAATAAGATTCCACTACCCAGATAAGCTATTTTTAGTCACATTCAGTGTCCTCACCTGGAAAGTGCTGGAAAACTGTCACCTTAGGGTCTTACGGTTTCTTCAGGTTTCGTTGTTCTTCCATATTTATGTGACTAGCTGTCCTTTTTCCTGATAGGTCAGGGTGCAGTTGGTTAACATCAGTTTAGTGAAACACGATTGCAGACTTCTTTTTCCCTGAGAGGATAACTACTTCTCTTTGAGTTTATGTTTCTGGTGTCTGCAGTTACACATTTACAGACATTCTTTTTAGAATTCTTCGAACTCTAGACAAAGCAAGGCTAACATGTTTTGTGGAAGGGGCACATATGTGGAGGTCTTGGGCCTGAGCACATGTTCTGTGAAGGTCATGGTTGTCCCTCTTAGTCCCAGAAATCTGTTTCCCATCCAGCCTTTTCCAGAAGTTCTTTCTGAAAGCTGACATGAAGAAAGCAGAAGCAGTTGCAGAGAAGGAAGAGAAAAGATAGGTGATAATTAGATGACTTCAGAGAAGCAGGGCTGTGAGTAAGGTATAAATCCCCTTTGGAGGGATTTCAGGGAGGAAAAAAAAAAGATACTCTTCTTCTGAATTTGTTTTGCTTTGTTTTTCGATAACATTTTCCAAATAGTTATATTTGCTATAAATTCCCTCTGTTCCTCTGGGAAAAAGAATGAGTATGCATCCCTTGTCCCCAAGCCATGTCTGATGCTACTTTATGAAAACAGCAGCAATGAGTTATTACTTGTGAATTTTACTGGCTGACTCCTGGCAGTAATTTTATTAACAGGTTTTCAGGATCTTCTTCACTATTTCTTCATGAATAGCTTAGAAGGATCATGGGATGAAAATAATAAAGAGACCCTTGGGATAAAGAGATGGGGGCCACCATCTTAGGGCCTCTCCCAAAGTGCTCCTGGAGAGTCATCAAGGCCTGAGAACCTTTGTCCTTCTGTTGGCTGATCAAGTAGTCTCCCCTGGGAGAAGGGAGACTGACAAGCAGTTTATGGTGTGACTAGGAGGTGCTAAAAGGACTTTCAGAAAATATCACTCTCACTGGCTTGACATGAAGCTGTCATTAGAATAACTCTAATGATGGTTTCCAGAAAAACCTTTAATCAAAATAAATGTTGCCTTTGAGGCTAGAGCACAGGAGCGAGTGCCCACTTGATTATAATATGTCCAGTAGGGGGCGCTGTAAGTTGGAAGGGACTAGGGCATGGACCAAGAATGAGGTCAGTCTGTTTTCTCAAAATGGTAGGAAAAGGAGTGAAGTGCGAGAAGAGCGGAGTGGCTTTGCCAATGCCCTCCCTGGCGGAGGACTGTCGATCTGAGTGGCGGATGAAGGACAGGGTGGGAGAGCTGTGAGCAGAAGGCCAGCTGCGTCACAGTCTTGTCTCCGTTGGATGGGGTGACTCTTTACTCTAAAACCATTGATTTTGCCTATATTAAAATGATATTGCAAATGAACTAGCCAAGCCCTTCATATTTGTGCAAAGACCATCACTGAATTTCAAAGGGGGGAAAAGTGTTTTGTTTTTTTTTTTCAAGTTTTCTAAATCCTACTTGGCTTTTGTTTTCATCTCCTGGTAAGAAAACTTGTTCTATAGCATGGCTACATTAAACTAACGCCTCTTGGGTGTCATTCCAGTCAATTAGGACACTTTGTTTCAACAAGCCCTTTCTCCAGTTCAAAGTTGTTTTCACACAGTCCAGTTTATGTATTTTTCTGATCCGTGGCTTCCCATATCCTGAGTATTTCTCATTAGTTTCAGGAAAGGCGGGAGAGAATCTCATGAAGTCATCATAACAATCTTGAGTGGTCTTCTGGTCTGCAATCTTTTTTAATTAAAATGGAACAAACCTATTCACAACGAACCATAGGTTTTTCAATCTCCTTTGGAAGAAATATCTTTCTTTTACTTAACATTGATAATTTTATGAGTATGTGCATTATTTAAGATTTTGTAAGTTCGTAGGAGTTTTTTGTTTGTTCGTTCGTTTGTTTTTTAAGCAGCATAAAATCTGGCCATTACCAGGTGAACTGTTAATAATTTCATTTTCTATAATTCTGAGATTTAGTTCCTGTGGGAATGTTAGTATTATTTTTATAGTGTTATGCTACATACCAAAAAGTAATATATCTCCACATGACTTAAGGGACTTGATATTTGACATAAAATTATACTCATGTACAGCTCTGAAGCTGTGTACAAAAAAGATGAAACTGAATCATGTCATTGAATACAGTACATTTTCTCCCAAATAAATTGATTTTAGATGAATTCCCTTCATCTCTTCCACCCTGCTAGGCTTGGCTGCTTGCTGTGAGACACAGCTAAGTAGGAAGGAGGCTGTTGTTATTTGATGGCAAATTAATTCAACAATTTCAACAAACATTTATCGAATGCATACTATATGCCAAATATAATACTACATGCTAGGCATACAAAGAGGAATCAGGTATAGTCTTTGCCTTCAAGAAGTTCACTACTGAATGAGGCTGAGAGATGTTTATAATGAACTATGATGTGATATCGTAAATGCTCTATTAGTGAAGATGCTAAGGGAATAAATGGAAAGAAGTGATCTGTTTTGTTGAGTGACATCTGCTCTGGTCTTTGGCTCTTAACAGGTGGGTATCACAGAAAGGATGCTTTAGGCCGAAAGCAACTAATAGGAGCAGCATTTTATAGACTTTGGGATAACTGCTGGGTTTCTGGCTACCTAATCAGGTATCTGGGAAACCTAATCTGGGTCAGGAACAGAGATTGTGCTTTAAACCTTCATGTAAATTTGTAAAAATTAAATTTATATAATGTTTTATAATATACACAATGCTTTCCCATGAATTTTATTATTTGTGCCTCACCAAAACTCTGTAGATAAAAGAATCACAGGAATTCCTCTGCTTACCAACTTTTTTATTTTTTTTAAATATTTTATTTATTTGACAGAGAGAGATCACAAGTAAGCAGAGAGGAAGGCAGAGAGAGAGAGGAGGAAGCAGGCTCCCTGCTGAGTAGAGAGCCCGATGCGGGACTCAATCCCAGGACCCCAGGATCATGACCTGAGCTGAAGGCAGCGGCTTATCCCACTGAGCCACCCAGGTGCCCCACCAACTTTTTAATTACAAACCTTCCCTAATCCAAACAGAGCTCCTCTGGAGAATAGAAGCATTTCAGTTCTGTTTTCCACCACCAGATGGCGATGGTAGGTTTGCACGGTGTGGCTCTGCGGGTCCTCTGTAGTTGCTCAAAGTCAGTCCTGGATGAGGTCTTTGTGCTGTTTTGAGTATATCACAAGTATGATTAACTAACTGCGTCATGTGCAGTGAGTACAGAGGCAGAGAGAATGGGCCAGATGCCTATCAGATAAGTGTAGCAGATGCCTTTGGTGTCCCTGTCATGTCCCCACAGTCCAATTCCTGTTCCCACTGCAGCCATAGTGGATGGTTCAGTGCAGACATAGACTCCCCTCACATGCTAGTGTCACGCTCAAGGATGCCATGTGTTCTATCCCAGAGCTTCCCTGGACTGGCGGGAGCTTGCTCAGGCAGCACCCAGTGCAGCCCCAAGTGCAAGGAAGTTCATATCTGGAAGACAACTCTCGCCTAATGGTGGAAAGGAGGCTGTGGTTAACCGGTCCAGCCGCCTGTCTTTCTAGGGGACAGTTAGGGGATGCATTCCTAATGGTCCTGGCAGAATGGAGCCCCCTCTTCTCCAGCAACTACTTCAGTAGTACATCCTTTTGTTGGCTTTTCTTTGTTTTCTATCTTACTTGGTTGCATGAGAGCACATCTATCTAGAGACTGTCTTCTTTAGAATATAAACTCCATGAAGGCAGGAATCTTGCTTGGAGCTTCAGAGCGTTTGGCAAAGAGTAGGCAAAGAAGGATCTGTGAACTGAACGAATAAATCAACACATTCATGGCAGCATGGAGGAAAAGAATGTATTTGGAGGGGATTGTGTATAGTTGGCTCTGAAGGTACGAACTAATGGTCTTATGTTGTAGAAATGCTGCTCTTATTAGTTGCTTTCTGCCTAAAGCATCTTGGGGCCTGCAAAAGCAAATCTCCTTCTGGCCACTGTGAACTATGAGCAAGTGAACTTGGAGCCTAACTTGGTGAGTTGGGCCAAGTGACTTTAGTGAGATATGGGAGACTGGCCCAGGGTGCATAAATTCAATAATGGTCACCAAAGATACCAAGCCCTAGTTGCTGGAACTTCAAATGTTATCTTATTTGTAAAAAGTGTCCTTGTAGATGTCATTACCCTGAGGATCTTAAGATAACTCTGGAGCGTCCAGGGGGTCCTAAATGCCATTGCGTGTGTCTTTATGAGAGAGAAGCAGCAAAGAGAGAAGACTCACAGATGCGCAGGGAAGGGAATGTGAAGTTGGAGCTTGGGCAGGTGTGGCCACAGCCAAGGACTGACACAGATGCCAGAAGTGAGAAGAAACAAGGAGTGGATTCTCCTCTGGAGCTTCTGGAGGGAGGGCTGCCCTGCCGACACATAGATTTTAGATTTCTAGTCTCCAGAACTGTGAAAAAAGTAAGTATCTGTTGTTTTAAGGCATTTGCTGTGGGGTAATTTGTTTCAGCAGCTCCAGGAATTAGACGCAGAGGCCCAGGGAATTGACCATCACCTATTCTAGAGTCAGGAAAGGAAAAATGCCACATGGGTCAGCGGACAACCTTGTTCGCACCTTCAGATCCTTGGCAAAATTTATTCATGGAAAACTAACCCTTATTCCTTCTCAAATAGCCTTCCTGAAAGACCACAGGCAGGGTAGAGGTGACTGTCTCAGGAGGGCATCAGGGGTGATCACCCAACGATACCATGTCAGGACTTGGCGCGCTAAGCTTTCGGGTTAGCCTCCATCTGTGGCTGCTCTCCTGAGCCACCACTAGTAAAACTTTGAAAACAAAAGACTTCTGGGTTTACTGAAGTAAATTAAAGGTCAGAGAATTACTCAAGGAGTCTAATTTGGGGGGAAAACTCCACATTTAGAATAACTAGAAATATTCCTTTTTCTCTCTCACTCTCCTTCTAACCTATACATGACCCAAGACACTGCATTTCACACACTATCCCAAAACACTCCCTACGCACACACATTCCTCACTTCACTACAATACACACATGCGTGTACACACAGGTGTAGTGAGAACACTGACCAGCGTGCCACTACAGAATATCTAACAACCAAAATGTCTATCGGCAGGTGAATGGCTAAACAAATTGTGGCATACTGTGTAACAGATATCACTAGGCAATGAAAGAGAGTGAACTACCAATTTGTGCAACAACATGGGTGAATCTCAACAGTATTATGTTGAGTAAAAGTAACCAGACATAAAGCATACATGCCACATGACTCCACTTACATGGAGTTCTTGAGTAGGTGAAACCGATCTGTAGCAATAGTGGATTAGTGGTAGCCTGGGGCTGGGGAGTGGGGGCTCCAGTGCCAAGAAGTATAAGGGGCATTTGGTACGATGGAAATGTTCCATATCTGGACAGTGGTGTTGATTAGCTGATCACACAGTCATACACAAGTATCAAAACACATGGGACTTGCACACATAATACAGTTGCATTTTATTTTATGTAAATTATAGGTTAATAAAGTTAATCTAAGAAGGAAAGCAAAAATATCTTTTGTGCCACTTTTGGAACAGATGTTCTGGCAAAATTATATTGTATGAAAGCTCAGATATGTTTTTATGAAGTCCGATTTCCTTACATATTTTATGTTATTAGGATAATAACATAAAATGTCAGACTACAGTAACAATGGGCTTAACACTGCTCCCAAATTAGAAACTTTTATACATGTAAATTCTGTTTGAATTGTAGATAAATTTTGAATATAGCACCTATTTTTATTCTCAAAGTAAAGTTTGTCATAGGCTTAAAAACATCCATGATTCTGGGAATATAAGTAGCCCACTCTTGATATTTTTAAGGCATTTCTAGTCATTTTGCCTGCAGGAGATACATACACACATTCCCCCATGTTTTTAATACGTCTTAAATTTTAATGTTGTTTGTTGTCATTAGGGGAAGGACAGTGGTTCTCAAACTATCCATTTCTCTGGGTACCATTATATTTTTAATAGCAAGTTAAATGAGTACAGATAATTCCAAAACAAAAGAGATTCATAAATTAGGCACAGGATGAACCTTCTATTATGTATAAAATTATCAGCTCAATTCAAGTAAGCATGAGGTATAAAATGGGACACACCATAAAAAAAAACAACCACCCAAATCCAGGCGCTCACTCATTATTTTTGTTTCAGATAGATTTCAGGATTGTGAAATAAATGTAAAACTGGATGAGTGCAAACCTTTTCTCAACTAAGCCCAATAAAAAATGTAATTAGTTAAGTGTATTGTATCCCTGGGGAGTGTGCCTGGGGAACTGAACGAGTTGTTTGGGAAGTTATAAAAGAAGTTGAAGACTCAGTTCCTTCTTGGGCCGTGGTTTAAAGATGAGGTTGAAAATAGAAGATGCTTGATATTTGTAATTTAGCATTATGGCTGGCGCTGGAAATCAGAGTGTAAGTGAGGGTGCTGGTAAAGGCCATTTGCAGTGGGCGGACAGAGCTGGTCAAACAGCAGGAACAACGGATCCGCACATTCCACTGCTGCCTGGTTTCTTCCCAGAGCCTGAGATGCGGGCTGGGGTTGTGGGTCCGTTCCTCACTCCCCTGTCTTCTTCCCTTTCCTCCCCAGCCCCGCTGCCATGACAGCTGGTAGAATGGTGGCATTTCTAAGTGCGCTTAGAGCAAGTCGAGGTCTCTTGTTTACCTTTGTCTTCAGTGACAAGAAAAGTATCTGACCTGGAACAGCTGTGAAATATACATAGATGTTTAACAAGTCCATGGTGAGAGCCACAGATGAGCAAAGGCTTCTGCTTCTGGATAATGGTACATGAAATGATCATGGCCGTGCTGTAGCTCACGCTGTGGGAAACAGGCTGCATGCGCAGGTAGGCAGTGGCAGAGATGAGGGCCATGTGGGGAAGCTGGGGAGCCTCAGCTAGATATAAGACAGACTCTAAGTAGAGCTGAAGGTGAGCAATAGATGGGATGATTTCTAAAGTTCTGAAATTTTATTTATTCATTAAAAAAATTTTTTTACAGGATTGTTTTAAATTGATTTATTTGAGACAGGGAGAGTGTGAGTGCATCAGCAGGGGGAGGGTCAGAGGGAGAGGGAGAAGCAGGCTTCCTGTTGAGCAGGGAGCCCAATGCGGGGCTCGATTCCAGGACCCTGGGATCATGATCCTAGCCAAAGGCAGCCGCTTAACCAACTTAGTCATCCAGATGCCCCTTATTTTATTTTTTTAAAGACTATTTTTTTGAGAGAGCGAGAGAGTGAATGAGGAGGGTGGGGGAGTGGAAGGGTCAGAGAGAGAGAATCTTAAGCAGACTTCCCACTGAGTACAGAGCCTAGTGTGGGGCTCGATCTCATGACCCTGAGATCATGACCTGAGCTGAAATTAAGAGTCAGACTTAACCAACTGAGCCATCCAGGTACCCTTAAAATTCTAAAATTTTAAACTTCTACCACAGAGAGAATAAATGATATTTACACATATCTGTTCTGTTCTCTCACCATGTTCATACTTCACTTATAGAAGAGTTTTACTTCATTTTTTAGGGAAGCATAGGTTAGAGGATTCAAATACTGGTCAAGCAGAGTATCCTGATGTCCACTTCTATGAAGTATATAAAATATTTTTGTTTCATCATTTATAACCAAAATTTATAAGTAAAAGCCTACATTTAAACAATGCTAGTTATACTGACAAGCTAATATGAGGAGAGGTAACTATAATACTTTAGATTATCTTCAACTATGTCCATGTATTTAATAATAAGGTCATTGTCGAATGCACAGTATTGGGTAGAAAATTGGTGAGTTAAATCCCATCCATTCTGTAAATCTTTGTTCTCATAGAACTTCCATGTAGCAGACTCTAGTCAGTGACCATGGTGGAAAGGTGTGGTTTGATATGTACACATACCGAGCGTGCAGACATGCTCATCTGTTCTTGGCTCAATTTAAGTTGATCTGACATCAAGGAGATTCAAATCCATAGCTTGATATACCCATTTTGGTATGCATACATTTTCTTTAAATATAGAAATAGAGATTAGGTATACTTTCACTAGTGTTGTGCCCAACTGATACCAGTAACTTATTTTGAAATTATGTGATGAGAACCACACAGTTATGGAAACATAGCTATGTTTTAAAATCGAACAGTTGCCTGCAAATTACAGACAGTGTTTTGGAAATAACTCACTGAAACTGAAGATGTCGTATGCATAATTATATGGTACATTGTGCACCTATCAGTTGACAATTCAGCCAACTAGTACATTATATAGGACACAAGTACTGCATTAGAAGAGATAATAATGAAGCAGAAGCCTTGTAAAATATGGTATGCTTTCATTAATATTTAAAATGAAACAGCCTTTCTAATAGGCTCACTGAAATCACACAAAAAATACTGTAATCAATACAAAAAAGTTTTTCCCTTTGAACTAGTATGTTTAAGAATATTTTGTATTTGAAATTTTAATATTTCCTAAGAATCCAACTGTATAATAACCAATAGGATAGATCTGATGACTAATCACATGACTATTAAACAAACTTAGATAACTGACCCAGTGGCCTCAAAATGTTTTATTTCCTTCTGGAATATCCTTTTGTCCAGTAGTCAGACCCTTTCCTCTCCATGTGTTCTATTATGAATTCACTTTACTGACATCAACACATTCTTGTCGATGACCAGCAAAATGACCAGTTTCTCTTAGAGGCAAATTGTAAGAAATCAAACTTGCCAATGTCTCCATCTTTCAGTTATCTGGTTTTTCTCATTTTCTTCTTTGCTATTTATTAAATGCCTTCAGCAATCTGTTTTTTGTATGGAATTTCTCTTTCAGAATGAGGGCTTTGTACTTGAAATCCTAGAATATTTTTTTAGAATACATTTAATACAGTACACACACACACACACACACACACACACACACACACTCTCTTCCTTGAATTCTAGTGTCAGAATAACTAGAAATTGATTAAATATGTATGAATGTTAGAAAACTATAAGACGGTGCTAGGAAGATATATGTGTTAGAAGGCAGCGAACTAAAAAGCCCTAGACTCAAAATAAACTTGGGATCTATTCTTAACTCACCTAAGTTCTTTCACCCATTAAAAGTAGCCCAGTGGACTGCAGGTAGCAGAGAAAAGAGGAGCATCAGGTATTTGATGAACCTGGCTAGCTCATCTACGTTGGAGAGTCAGCCCTTTCAGAGCCCGGATAAATCAGAATCTTCAAAGAAGAGAGGCAATAGCATTTTATAGGTGCTAGGATCAAAAGCTTTCTCCTCCAGGGAAAAATTGCTCTATTATTTTCCATTTCTAGCCTTGGGGCTTGAATTCAGATTGATTCTCCCATGAGCATTGTCTGGCCAGAGCCTTCTGCAAAAAGGATTTCACTCTCCTGATTCCTTTATGTAACTTTGGGCCTCCAGTGGTGGCTTCAGATTTTAAGACCCTGGTCGAGCAATTGCAGAAGCATCCCTGGGATGTACTGTCTCTTAGAGTATTTTAGTTTTCACATCCCTGTACATAGAGATTTATGGGCTGTTATGGAAAAATTTTTTAAATGAAAAGTGTGTGTGTGTATGTGTGTATGTGTGTGTGTGTGTGAGAGAGAGAGAGAGAGAGAGAGAGAGAGAGAAATACTGGTAAATAATTTTCTAGTTTGTTGATGAGATATGAAAAGATAAGTATTCACCATATATATATATATTTATTTATTTAATTTAAAAGATTTTATTTATTTCCTTGACAGACAGAGACCACAAGTAGGCAGAGAGGCAGGCAGAGAGAGGAAGGTAAGCAGGCTCCCTGCCAAGCAGAGAGCCTGATGGGGGGCTCAATCCCAGGACCAGGAGATCATGACCTGAGTGGAAGGCAGAGGCTTTAACCCACTGAGCCACCCCCTAAGTATTCACCATTTATTTCTACAAGTGTCTATGTCTCCTTTTACCTGGAGTCAATCAGTAAAATCATGATTGAATTGATTTGCTATTAGATCCATATATCTTTACTCAGGAGAGACAAAGTGCATTTGCTACCTATCACATACCTTTGTGATTGTGACTTCATGTATGTCTTCTTATAATTAGCAAAATATGAACATAGTGATTGTCTCTTTGCCAAAGTCATGCCATTAAATATTAGGCTCCTGTGTAAAAACTTGCAAGGGATTTTTTTTTTTTTCTCCTTCTCTCAATGACAAGCTATCAGACTCCAGAAAGGGAATTTCTTCATTTTAGAGTCTTCTGAACATACAGTCCAGGGGATGATGAAATAGAGCTTTTTACTCGAGTATTCAGAGGAGGGTCCTGCAATTAACACAATTTGAATTTATTTATAATGGATGAGGAACTTGAAAAATGATGATTACTCATTTCAAAGTTTCAAAGTGGCAACATACTCTATAGCTCAGAAATGAAGGAATTGACTGGGTAAAAATGCTAGATGAGGTCAAAATATATCTGGTAGGTATATAGGAAGATGCCATTAATTTAGTTTTTTCCCCAAGCAGCAGGCTTTGTGCTATATCCTACAAAATAGCTATTGTGACCTCCATTTTATAGTGAAGGGAAGAGTCCTGGAGGTCTCAAGTGATCTGTCCAGCAATCACTAGCTCATAAATGACAGAGAAGTGGGTTTCAGTCTTGGTTTGCATGATTCCAGACTTGTGCTTAGTAAGTGCTTTACTCCAACAGACCATTATAGTTTCAAAGTTTGGCAGTAGCTTGCCGATGGAGAAATATCCCCCCTCTCTGAAAAAAATGACTCAGTTCTGTTAGGACCAAAGCAAGAATAGTGCTCATGAATAATCTATGTGGTTATTTTCATGGGCTTTATAATAATTTTGGATTAACCATATTATAGTTGCTTTAATTAATCAACTCCCTTGAGGAATCGGGAAATCAGCCTTTCAAGTAGGTTTCTTAGGAATTTATAAAAGAAGACCTTAAAGATTCTCTGAGTAGATCCTCCCATTTTATAGATTCAAAGCTTTAGGGGTTTCTGTTTGATCCTAACATACGCGGCACTGCCTAACAGTCTGCTGCTGCGTGTTTGTCTATGTTGGAGGTGAAAAGGAGATCGTTACATTCATTAGGAGAAAATACATAAAACTGTGTTGCATCTGAGAGACTCCCATCAAAAGGAAATGAAAACAGAGTCTGTGAGGGAATTAAGATGAGTCTGCTTCTCTACTTACTCTGAGTCTGTCAAATCATGACTGAATTAGTTTTCTGTAAATTTCCTATGCATACTTACTAGGATCGGTATATTCTCAGTCTCTATCACACATCTCTATATGTGAATTTAATTTCATTGTCTTTTTTAGATTTATGAGAGAGAGAGAGAGAGAGAGAGAGAGAGAAAGAAATTGAGCATGTATGATTGGGAGGAGGGGCGGAAGGAGAAAGAGAATCTCAAGCAGACTCCCCACTGAGTGCAGAGCCTGACATGGGGCTCGATCTCACAACCCTGAGATCATGACCTGAGCTGAAATCAAGAGTTGGAGGTCTTAACCAACTGATCTACCAGGCACGCTTAAATTTCATGGTCTTATTTTGGCTCACTAATTATGCAATTCTTGGAGTATAATAATCTTTTTCTAAAAAAATCAAAACATTCCTAGAATTCTCATATGATAGTAGTGTTTTTAGCATTCACTAATTGAAGAAATAGAAAAGTTCAGAAAGTTATTCCTAATTCAATAAATCTTTTAAATAAATTTGTGTTTCTTGAGTATCAAAAGCATCTCCAGACATTTGAATAACAGTAGCATAGTAAGAAAAATCTTCAGGATGTAGACAATGTCTGATGTACAATGGATTCTTTTAGGTTCTTCATCATTCATTCATTCATCACATTAAATTTTCACTTAATGTGTATTGACACAGCATGTGCTAAATGCCAGACCCTGTAAAGCAGCGGGTGTAGAGAGGAGGCCAACCAGGTTGGTTTCTGGCTTCTTGGAGCACCAAGTATGCATGTGCAACGGGGCAAGTTTATAAGGTACAAGAACAGCCTGAGTCCTCGTACTTGACCTTCATTTAGGGTTCAGAGAATGCTTCTTGAATCAGTGACCTAGCTGAAATATGGAAGATTTCAGGTTTTACGAAAGTTGTAGGAGAATGGGTGCAGTGCTAAGGGAGCTATTGGCTACAGACCTAGCTCTCCTCCAGAGCCATTTTCTATGGAGTAATAAAAACATATGCTGTAATCTCATTGTTTCCATAGAATAGAGGGAATCATTGAAACCAGGTTAAATAGTTTAGCTAGGCTCCAGTGAGGGCAAGGGACTATCAGCATATAGAATTTACACTTCAGAAATTCTTAAAATGGGTTGCCCAGTGTAGACGCACTCAGTCTATGAGTCCAAAACCCAAGGAATGTGTTTTCTCCAAATAGAAAAGGTCCTGCTGAGTCCCTCCCATGGGTTAAAAACTAGCCTTTGCTCCAAACACCTGGTAGAACTCTCATGCAGTCATTTGTTTAATCAACAGATATTTGATAAGTTCCTTCTACGTGCGAAGAAGTCTTCTAGGCACTGAGGATATATAAAACTCCTTGTGCTCAAGGTTTACATTCTAGTGGGTAGGAAGAAAGAGATAAATACGAAACATATAAACTGGCACTAAGTGCCATGAAGACACGGTATATTAAGCAGAGGAAAGGTGGAGGGCATCGTGAGAAGGGATGCTGTTGGGTATAAAGCGGGCCAGTGAGGTGTCTCTGACCAAATGGCATTTCCCCCGATGCCTGGAGTGAGCAAGAAAGTTCCATTGCTACATTGTGTGTGGGGGGGTGGGGAGTCCACATTTCCCACATCCCGTTAAGTCAGAGAGAATAATATGACCGCCTGTTTCTATTCTAAGGCCTACTCCCTAAGGTCACATTTTCTTCCCATGATTTGCTGCTTCCTGGGATGACCAGCCGTGTTAATATTTATTGCATTCAAGAGAAATCTGAAGGGAGGAACTAGTTTGTGAAGGTCTTTCGACCTTATCTAGCTTCTAACAAATCTCTCGGCCTGGTACACCAGTTGCAAATGTTTGCTGACACCTATAATAAATTCTTATAACCTTTGCTACTTTAAGGACAATTTTTTGACTTCACAGTGTGGTTTTATTTTATTTTTTTCAACGTTATGTTCCCCTAAGAAAAACATGGAGCAAATAGAACAGACAAGTGAGTCATTAGGGTCTGCTCAAAAATGAAATTTCTCTTACTGTGTATTGTTTTTCTCTGCCTGTTTGAACTTAGCCTTGGTCCCGTGACTTCTTTTGGATTCTAAAATGTGAGCAGAATGACTGATGTTTGCTGCTGCCGTAAAGAAGTTTAAGGGCCATTTATAATTCACCGTGTTTTTTTCCTGCCTCTGAGATCACAGAAAACACATGTTGAGAAAGAGTCTTCTCTTAGCTGGGTTCCTGAGTGCTAACACTGAGCAGAGTTCCTTGGCTTATAGGTGATAGTGTGGGCAAGAAATAAACTTTGCTGTTTTAAAGCCATGGAAATTTTAGTGTTTTCGTTCACATCCTTCGACTTAGCTCATCCTGGCGGATTCAGCAGGGGAGGGAATATTCTGGTCCCATGCACAAGGCTTGAGTGCACAAGGCTTACCTGACCATAAGCATTTACCTGTAAAAGATTGCAACTGAGCTCGGAACAATATTTTCCCTGAAAGGAGGAACGACGAAAGTATGCCTGGGAAAGAACTGGAGGCCTAGGCCAGGAGTAACCAGATCTTACATCAAGCTAGTGAGAATGAAATGATTTCAGTGGTTTTTACTGCAAAGATGGGGAAAAAATGGGGTGACTATTAGGATGCCAGTAAGGTCCCTTAAGAAACACTAGGCACATGGCAGAGTATTTCTTTTCTATGTTATCTGATATAGCCTGCTAGGATTAAGGTGGCAACTAATACCGCTGCTGGGCGATGGACAAGTCCATTCCTTTCTAATGCACCCCATACCCCAGTATGGGATACTTTGCTGAATATTTTATATTTGCTGTACCAGAAGCGCTCTGTGTCCTTGTCTGTGCTACTTTCTGCACAGGGAATCTGACCTGTGTGGGTTGCCTTGATCTCTGGCATTTGATGAGCTCGGGGCAGTGGGAGGTGCCATCAGATGGTCAGTAACGACAGGAGAAGCTACAGCTGTACTTGGTCTAAATCACTGGCAAGTTGTTGTGGGCTGGTTGTAACCTTCTACCCAAAGCCACAGCCCCTGAATGTTGATCCCTTCCAGATGGCCATTTTCTCAGGGTGCTGGTAACTGCTCCCTCTTGTCGTGCATCTGGCTGAAGTGTCGTAGTAACACCGTGCTGTTGCTGGCCTCGACACTGCACCATTTCCTGTTGGTTTTCCTAAGCCTTGCCCACACTTTGGTAAAGGATCGCTTTAACGAACTGCCCTTAATTACTCCATTTGATTGTGCCCTTTGTTCCCTACCAGGAGACTGACTGGTAGAGACACCTGTTTTTGGGTTCTCTTCTACTGCTTTCTTTTCCTCTACCTTCCCTAATGCAGTCATCATTGTGCTTGAGAGACTCGAGATTACCCTAAGTCAGAGTCATCATTTATTCTGTGGACTTTTGTGGTCTTCATGCACAAAGGACTCCCCATGTTCTACAGGATATCAGAGTTTTCGAGGTGGGAATGCCAATTAGGCCCTTACTGGCATCCTTCCTGTTTTTTAAATTTCCATGTATAGTTTTAAAGGCCTAAATAAAAAATAGTCATTGTAGAAAAAATTTCTAATTTTTCTACAGATGATCATAGCTAGTCATTGCCAACATTTGTGGGTAGCACTTGTTATATATTGGGTCCTATTTTAGGTGTTGTACATATATTAACTAAAAAAATCTGAAACAGTGTGTACAGAGGCACAAGGCATTTTGTTGTACGTCTTTTGATTTTACTTATGCAGTATCACAGTTATTTTGAACAAAAATGAGATCCCATTGCATATATGATTTTATAATCTGTTTTCACTTAAAATTTGTGTGAATGTTTCTGCAGGCTAATAAGATCTACATAATTACTTTTAATAGAAATAAAACATTGCATTTTCTATTGTTTTTATACATCCTGCTCTTGTTGGGTGTATTATTTCCAGCTTATTGCTGTTTTGAGCAAAGTGGTGATAACCATCCTTGTATATAAATCTTTGTCACATTTCTTATTATTTCTTAAGGATAAATTGCAATGCCTGGAATTATTGAGTGAAAGGGTATGAACATTCTAAGACTTATAAGTGTTGCTAAAGAACTCTACTGAGAGCCACATCAATTTCTACTTGTATCAGTAGTGTAATAGTGTTTCTGTATACCCTATGCAAAGTGGCTATTTTCGATGTTGCTCTTTTTTAGTATACTCATATGAAAAGTATCTTGTAGCATTTCTTCAATTGCTAGTGAGACTGAGAACATTTAAGAATGTTAGTGTTATTTATATGTTAGCTCTTATTTCGTGAAATGTCTCAATTTCCTTTACCTATCTTTCTGCTAGGATGTTTGTCTTCTTACTGAATTTTAATGTATTTTTTTGAATTTTAATGTATTTTTAATCAAAGGTACATATGCACATAGTTTAAGGAGTCACTAAATGAATAGATGAATAGTTTGTTGAAGACCTTAGTCTCCATTCTTCTGGTCCCTCCACTTACTCTTCCTCAGAGGCAACCACTTTCAATACTTAGAGCTGATTTTTCTGGCATTTATTTCCGCATCTCTGAAACATACTAGCCAATTGATATTCTGCTATAGAATACAAAGATGCAGCTCTTTTCCCCCATTATTTCCCCAGCACACATCTGCTCATCTCTCCATTCTCATACTGTATTTATACCATCATTTTGGTTAAATCAGTATTCACTGTTTGTGTTATGATTATGCATTTGGTGTCAAACTATGATTAATTTCCTTTCTTGCACAATTTTTTATTTCTCCTGGTTGACATTTTTTCCCCCAAACTTGCCTTTATTCCTGATTTGCTTAGTTATCTATGTCTTTATCAATAACTCAACTTCATATTGTTTTCCAGGTTTCTAATCTCATTCATATACTGTATTCTATCAAATTCATCTTCCTTTTTTTTTTTTTAACAGAGAGTTGTAACACCTCCAGTGTGGACTGGTAGGTAGCCTTTATGCCTGGAGCACAGATGGTATCCTAAGATCTCATTTTGTTCTTATCTATGTGATTTCTATTCCCTTTGGTGTTGCCTTTCCAGTACCTGTACCTCAAATATTCCTCTTTTTAAATTTATTATCTCTTTACTTCTAATGAAGTAAATCCTTGGCACTTTCCAGGGTACATAAAGTTAAAATTTTAGATTTTACAAGTTTGAGAATGTCTTTATTTCTGCCTACACCCTTGACTGGGTTTTTGGCTAGATAGCGAATTCTAGGTTGGAAATAACTTCTCCTCTAGAATTTTGTAACATTGCTTCCAGTTACTCATCTGAAACTATTCTCCCTCCTATCATTTGACTGTGGTCTGGTTTTTTCTTTCACCCCTGTCTGGACATTTGGAGGATTTCTTCTTTGTTTCCAGTGTCAAGACTTTGCAATGATATGTGTTGGTGAAAATCTATTTTCATGTAGTGCTGAGAACTTGATGGTCCCTTCTGATTAGGACATACCGTCTTTGGTTCTCAGCACTTCTTGAACACTTCCTTTAATGTTTTTTTTTCTTTTTCTGTTCTTTGCTTTTGATTCTCCTGTAATTTGATTCTTGGACACTCTGTACTTCATCATTTTTGTGTTTGTTTTTTGTTGCCCATTTTCTATTCCTATGTCTTTTTCTTTTTTGTGAAAATCTCTTCTGGTTGATTTCTTCAATTTATCTTCCTATTCTTCTGATAAATTTTTTAAAGAAAATCTGTTATTATGTTTGAAACTTAACTATCTCTCTCTTTTGTTCTCTAAATTTTCTTTCTTTTTTTTTTTTAAAGTTTTTACTTACTTATTTGATAGAGAGCAAGAAAGAGAGCAAGAAAGAGAGAGAGAGAGCACCAGCAGGAGGAGCAGTGGACAGAGAGAGAGGGAGAAGCAGACTTCCTGCTTAGCAGGGACCCTGATGTGGGGCTTTATCCCAGCACTCTCCCAGGACCTCGAGATCATGACCTGAGCTGGAGGCAGATGCTTAACTGACTGAACTACCTAGGAGTCCTTTCCTTAATTTGTTTATGTTGATAGCATCCTATTCTCATTTATGGCCCTGGTGATTGATTATCAGAGGAATACGGTTACTGGTTATTGCTAGAGAGACTTGGGTTTTCTTTGGGTGTTTGGATCCCCTAGAGACTTTGTAGGCTTCTAGTCTAGCCAATTCCAGTAGATTTAAGTACAAGGAGCTAGAGTTAATTTGTTTAAGTTTGAGGCTTGAGAATTTTGGGCTTCTAGCTTCTGTGTTTTGGACCCCCTCATTAGCTTAATGGCTGCTGCTTCATAACAATTTGAAATAATATTTTCTTGGGTGGAATGACCACCTTTACTGTAGGCTTATTCCCCCCCACCGCCCTTTTTCCTGCCAGCGAACTTTTAATGGAATGTGCTTAGTAAGCCCAGGGTCACCAACCTCATTTTCTGTCAAGGCTGCACTTCACAACTTGTAAGAGTTTCATTATGGGGTACAGAAGCAATTGGCCTTTTCACCCTGCAAGAATCCTAACTGGCGCCTCTTAGTCAGTCTAGATTGTTTGCCGACAGAAGAGTGTATCTCAGTAATGCTGTATTACTTTCCATTTTTGTGAGCTGAATGGCTTGCTCTAGTCTGAGTTTGCCCTTTTGTTGTTGCTGTAGGACTTGGCTGAAAATTGCAGGGACTAACCATCATGGTCTGAAATGTCCCTGCCATTTTTAAACTACATCCTGTGTTGAAATCTAGGGCTGTGTTCCAAAACTAGTCAAGATACTGTTTGGCCCCGTGTTCTACCCCCACGTAACAGCATCCTCTACACTGTAGCCTGGAATACCTGGGTTTCTAGCATCCTCTAGCATACCCCCTCTCAGGCACTTCTCTATGTTAGGGTCTGTTACTTGCCGTACCCTACTTTTGAACACCAACTTCTGTCAGTATCAGTTATTAATTCATTCAGCTGTTGAGTAACAGAGAAACAAACTAATACTGGCTTAAACAGGTACAGGTTTTGTTTGTTTTTGGTGTCTGGTAACACGTAGTCCAAGGGCTGATGCAGCTGCTCAGAGATACTCTCAGTAATCTGGGCTCTGCCTGTCTTCATGATTTGCCATTCTTTTTTTTTTTTTTTTTTAAAGATTTTATTTATTTGACAGAGAGAGAGAAATCACAGTAGGCAGAGAGGCAGGCAGAGAGGCAGGCAGAGAGAGGGGAGAAAGCAGGTTCCCTGTGGAGCAGAGAGCCTGACGTGGGGCTTGATCCCAGGACCCCGGGATCATGACCTGAGCTGAAGGCAGAGGCTTTAACCCACTGAGCCACCCAGGTGCCCCATGATTTGCCATTCTTAACAGGTGCTTTTCACTTACATGGTGGTAAGATGGCTTTGGGTTTTTTTTACTTTTAAGGGAGAAAGAGAAAGACAATGTACATACCATCTGCTTCTTTCTCTTCGAGAAAACTTTTCTGAAAGCCCTACCCAGCAACTTCTGCTTCTTGCTTACTGACTTGTCACATGATCACCACGAGCCTGGTGCCTGGGTGGGATAGAAGTTGAGTTAGTCACCCAGCAGTGTCAGCATGGACACTGTGCCTGAGGTACTGGGACATTTGTCCTGACCCTCAGCTTATCTATGTTGACCTTTTAGTTCAGCTCTCTTGGAAGTGCTCTCTCTCCTGATCAAGACCTAGTCTGATCCTCTGTAGATTAGTGGGCTTTTCAGACCTTCAGTTCACTCGTGCAGAGCTGCCTGGCTCTCTCCCTACTGTGGGTGTGCTGCTACTCCCTCCTGTCCTGAATCAGCCTCATTTTCTCTCCACCCATTCTCTTCCTTCTCTGTTTTGTTCAGTCAGACCCTATTTATAGGGAATTTCTTATTCAGTGCTTTAAACTACAGTGCATTCATTTAAACGAACCCTGGAGATTTTACGGCTTGGTGAAGCTTTCTAACCTAAAGCAAAATATTCAATGTAAATTTTAAGTGCATTTAAAAATGTTTCAGGGCATGGAAGTAGATCTATATTTAATTTCTGGATCTATGAGAGGGAACATGGAGGATAAGAAAATCTCTTGCCAATTTTACCTAATCATATATACATTTGGCTTTCATGAGAACGTGACCTTCTCTATTTTCACTTTATTATTGTCATTTGCATATAGATCCTTCCTTATCTTCTAAATTCTGCATCTATTGGAGCTCAGAGTCAACTGGACACAGAATTCAGAACTTCTCTGGCTTTCTCTCAGTTATAAGAAATGCACAATTAAGCAAAGTAGATTTTACTGAAGGAGGAAAGAAGGAGAGGGTTTATGTCTCGCACCCCACAGAACGCAATTTAAAATCCATTTTAAACAAAGCATGTTCTTAATAGTTCTGCCCGTAGGAGTGACTCTTTCGCCATTTTCAAGTCAGTGCTGTGCCTTGCTGTTGCTGGAATCTGCCTTCTGCCATCCTCCTGCTGGCACCTTTTCCCTCTTCTAGAGAGTGGTTCAGTTTTGGCCTGACTTCCACATGTCAAGTGGTAGACCCAGGCTCAGAAAGGTGCTTATTAAAACAAAGCTTTGTACTCTCTCAGATGGCTTAGCAAGTTGTTTGTGGGAAAAATGGAAGTTTTCTGTTACAATATACTTTCGTAGTTCTCAGACTAGGCAGCAATCAAGAGAACTAAATATAAATGTATTTTGTGGAATTCATTATTTCACAATTGGACTGTTGTACTTTTGAGAGGCAACCTTGTTTATAGACCATTTTGGCTAGACAGTTTTTGCAGGCCATGATTTTTTTCAGACAGACCATAGTGGTAGAGGAGAAAAATGATACTTAAAAGGTAGCTCTGTTTCCTTTTTTAAGATAGGTTATTATTTTTTATTTAAATATAGTTGATACAAAACAAAGTTACATTATTTGGAAGTGTACAACACAGTGATTCAATATCTCTATACATTGTACCATGCTCATCACAAGCGTAGCTACCGTCTGTCATCATACAATGCTAGTATAATATCATTGACTATATCTGTATGCTGTACCTTTTATTTCTGTGATTTATGCATTTCCTAACTGGAAGTCTGTGTCTGCCACTCCCTTCATGCATTTTGCCCATCTGCTCTCCCTGCCCCTTAACAACCATCAGTTTGTTTTATGTATTTATAGCCTGAGTCTGATTTTTGTGTATTCATTTCTTTTGGTTTTTAGATTCCACATATGAGTTGCATCATATGGTATATGTGTTTTTCAGTTCAACTTATTTCATTTAGTAGAATACTCTTTAGGTTCATCCATGTTGCTGCAAGGAGACCGCATCCTTTTTTATGGCTGCGTAGTATTCCTGTGTGTGCCCACGCACATGCACACCACTTCTTCATCCATTTGTGTATCAACAGACACTTGGGTTGCTTCTATTATCTTCACTATTGTAAGTAATGGTACAACAAAAATAGGGATGCACATATCTTTCTGAATTAGTATTCTCATTTTTTAAAGATAATTATCTAGTAGTGTGATTATTGGATCATTCAGTTAATTCTTTCCTTAGTTTTTTCAAGACCTCCAAAGTGTTTTCTACAGTGACTATACCAATTTACTTTCCAACCAACAGCACATGAGGCTTTCTTTTCCTCTACATCCTTGCCAGCAATTGGTGTTTCTTGGGTTTTTGCTTTTAGCCATTCTGACATGTGTGAGGTAATATTTCATCATAGTTTTGAGTTGCATTTTCCTGATGATGAGTGAGGGTGAGCACGTTTTCATGTGTTAATAGACTGTCTGTATGTCCTCTTTAGAAAAATGTGTATTCAGATCCTTTGCCCATTTTTTTTATTGGATTTTTTTTTTTTTTTTTTGGTGTGGAGTTACGTGAGTTTTTTATATATTTTGGATATTAACCCCTTTTCAGCTGTATCATTTGCAAATATCTTTTCCCATTCACTAGGATGCCCTTTTGTTTTCTTGATGGTTTCCTTTGCCTTGCAAAACCTTTTTATTTTGCTATAGTCTCAGTAGTTTATTTTTGATTTTGTTTCTCTTGCATTTGGGGACATAGCTAGAAAAATGTTGCTACAGCTAATGTCAGAGCTATGTTTGCTTCTAGGATTTTTATGGTCTTATGTCTTTAATTCATTTTGAGTTAATTTTTGTGTGTGGTGCAAGAAAGTGGCCCAGTTTCACTCTTTTGCATATGGCTGTCTGGTTTTCCTAGCACTGTCTATTGAAGAGACTGTCTTTTCCCTATGGCATATCTTTGCCTTCTTTGTCATAGATTAATTGACCGTACACATGTGGGTTTATTTCTCGATTCTCTATTCTGCTCCACTTATGTGTGTGTCTGTTTTGTGCCAGTACCATACTGTTTCAATTATGACAACTTTGAAGTGTAACCTGAAGTCCAGAATTGTGACACCTTTAGCTTTATTCTTTCTCAAGATTGTGTTGGCTATTGGGGTTTTGGGGGTTCCATAAAAATTATACTATTGTTTATTTTAGTTCTATGAAAAATGCTATGGGTATTTTGATAAGTATTACATTAGATCTATAGATTGCTTTGAACAATATAGACATTGTAACCATGGTAGTTGTTCCAATCCATAAATGTAGAATATCTTCCCATTTGTTTGTGTCATCTTCAATTTCTTTCTTCATTGTTTTATAGTTTTCAGAATATAGGTCTTTTACCTTTTTGGTTAAATGTATTCCTGGGTATTATATATATATATGTATATATATTTTGTAATTGTAAGTGGAATTGTTTTCTTAATCTCTCTTTCTGCTATTTTGTTATTAGTATACAGAAATGCTACTGATTTCTGGGTATTAATTTTGTATCCTGCAACTTTACTGAATTTGTTTAAGTTCAAATAGTTTTTTGGTGGGGTTTTTAGGCTTTACTATATAGAGTATTATGTCATCTGCAAATAGTGAGTTTTACTTCTTCCTTACCAATGGGAATGCCTTATTTACTTACTTACTTATTTATTTATTTATTTTACTTTCCTGATTACTGCGACTAGGACTGTAGTACTATGTTGAATAAAGTGGTGAGAATAAATATCCTTCTTTCCTTCCTGATCTTAGAGGAAAAGTCCTTAGTTTTCACCCTTGAGCGTGATGTTAGCTGTGGTTTTGTCACATTTCGCTTTATTATGTTAAGGTATGTTCCCTCCAAATACACTTTGTTGAGAGTTTTTATGATGAAGAAATGTTGAATTTTGTCAGATGCTTTTTCTGTATCTGTCGAGATGATCATGTGATTTTTATTCTTCATTTTCTTGATTTGTGAATATTGAACCATCTTTTCATTCCTGGAATATAGCCCACTTGATCATGGCAGATAGTCCTTTTAATGTATTGTTGATTGAAGTTTGCTTGTATTTTTTGAGGATTTTTGCATCTATATTCATCAGACTTATTGGTCTATAACTTTGGTTTTGGTATCAAGATAATTATAGCCTCATAGAATGTGTTTGGAAGCTTTCCTTCCTCCTGTATTTTTAAATATATTTTAAGGAGAAAAGGTATAACTCTTTTTAAAATGTTTGGTAAATTTCACCTGTCAATCTGGTTCTGGACTTTTTATTTCATGGTAGTTTTTTGACTACTGATTCAATTTTGTTACTTGTAACTGGTCTCTTTGTATTGTTTTTTTTTCTTTTTAATTAATAATTAAAGTTTTAATTTAAATTCTAGTTAGTTAAGATACAGTATAATGCTTGTTTCAGGAATAGAATTTAGTGATACATCGCTTACATATAATACCCTGGGTTTTCTGTTTCCTTCCGATTCAGTTTTGGAAGATTGTGTGTTTCTAGCAATTTATCCATTCATTCTAGATTGTTCAATTTGTTGGCATTCAATTTTTGGTAGTATTCTCTTATAACTCTTCATATTTGTGGTGTCAGTTGTTATTTCTTTCTCATTTATGATTTTATTTTTTTGGGTCATTTCTTTTTTTATCTTGGTGAGTCTGGCTAAGGATGTATTATTTTTGTTTGTCTTTTCAAAGAGCCAGTTCTTGGTTTCATTGATTTTTTTCTCCATTGTTTTTTAGTCTTTATGTCATTTATTATTGCTCTGGTCATTATTATCTCCTTGCTTCTACACACCTTGAACTCACTTTTTTTTTTTTTTCTCTAGTTTTGTTAAGTGTAAGTTTACTTTGCTTATTTGAGCTTTATTTTGTTGTATTTTGAGGAGGGCGTGTAAAACCATGTATTTTCCTCTTAGAACTGTTTTCATTGCATCCCAAAGATTTGGAGCACTATTTCCATTTTCATTTGTCTCCATGTATTTTTTTTACTTCTTTGTTGACTCATTGGCTGTTTTGTAGTATGTTGCTTAGCCTCCATGTATTAATGTTTTTTTCTAATTTGTTTTCTTGTGATTGATTTCTAGTTTTATATCATGTTGTCGGAAAGGATGTGTGGTATGATTTCAGTCTTCTTAAATTTATTGATACTTGTTCTGTGACCTAACATGCAATCTGATCTGCAGAATTTACCTTTGAAAAGAATGTATATTCAGTTGTTTATGGATGGAATGATCTGCATATATCTGTTATATCCATCTTATCTAAAGTGTCTTTTAAGGACATTGTTTCCTTATTATTTCTATTGTTTTTCTTCCTGAATGATCTATCCATTGATATAGTGGGGTGTTAAAGTTCCCTCCTTTTATTGTACTACTATCAGTTTCCTCTCTTTATGTTTGCTAATATTTGCTTTATGTATTTAGGTGCTCCAATGTTGGGTGCATTGATATTTACAACTGTTATATCTTGTGAATTGATCTCTTTATCATTATGCAGTACCCTTTGTCTTTGTTTTTAAGCATGTTTTGTCTGATATAAGTATTGCCATCCTGGATTTTTTTTTTTTTGCTCCCATCTGTATGGCAAATGTTTTCCGTTTCTTCATTTTCAATTTATGTGTCTTCAGATTTGAAGTGAGTCTTGTAGGCAGCATATGGAAGGGTGTGCTTTTTGTTTTTGTCTTTTTAATTCATCCTGCATCCCTCTGTCTTTTGATTGAAACATTTAGACCATTTACATTTAAAATAATTATGGATATGTACTTATTGCCATTGTGTTAATTGTTTTCCTGTTGTTCGTGTAGTTATTCTCTGTTGCTTTTTTCTTGTCTTCCTCTGTCTCCCTTGTGGTTGATGAGTTTCTATAGTGTTATATTTGGCTTTCTTTCTCCTTATTTTTTTGTGTATCCATTATAGGTTTTGGGTTTGTGGTTACATATATATACCTGAGTTTCATATATAACTTTCTAAGTAATTAACAGTCTATATTAAGTTGATGGTCATTTAAATTCAAACACATTCTAAATCAATTTCCTTTATGTATTTATTTTTACTCCCTCTTCCATGTTTTATGTGTATGCTGTCATATTTTACATCTTTTTATCCATAATTTTCTTAGTCTAATTATGGTCTTTTCTTTTATACTTCAAGAAGCCCTCTTAACATTTCTTCTAAGTCTGGTTTAGTGGTGATATATTCCTTTAACTTTCGTTTGTTGGGAAGCTCTTTTATCTCTTCTTCAGTTCTAAATGATTATCTTGCCAGGTGTAGTTTTCGTCATTATAGGTTTTTTCCTTATGCACTTTGCATATATCATGCTACATCCTTCTGGGCTGCAAAGTTTCTGCTGAAAAGTTTCTGCCCATAATCTTATGGTTGTTCCCTTGTACATAGAAAATTGTTTTTCTCTTGCTGCTTTTAGGTTTTTTTTCCCTTGTTTTTAAGTTTTGACATTTTAATTTTAATGTGTCTTGGTGTGGGTCTCTTTGGGTTCATTTTATTTGGAATTATCTGGGCTCTTTGGATCTGAATGTCTACTTTCATCCCCAGGTTAGAGAGATTTTTCAGCCATTATTTCTTTAAATCCATTTTCTGTCCTTTTCTCTCTCTCTTCTTCTTCTTCTTCTAGGACCCCTGTGATGTGAAGGTTTGTTCTCTTGATGTCCAAGAAATTCCTTTACCTATCGTCATTTTAAAAAATCCTTTTCACACAGCGTGGAGGTTCCTCAAAAAAGTTGAAAATAGAGCTATCCTACAACCCAGGAATTGCAGTACTGGGTATTTACCCTAAAGATACAAATGTAGTGATCTGAAGGGGAATGTGCACCTGAATGTTTATAGCAGCAATGTCCACAGTAGCCAAACTATGGAAAGAACCTAGATGTCCTTCAACAGATGAATGGATAAAGAAGATGTGGGGGGTGTGTGTGTGTGTGTGTATGAATACTATGCAGCCATTAAAAGAAACAAAATGTTGCCATTTGCAACAATGTGGATGGAACTAGAGGGTATTATGATGAGTGAAATAAGTCAATCAGAGAAAAAAATTATCATATGATCTCTCTGATATGAGAATTTGTGAGGCAGGGCAGGGGACTTGGAGGGTAGGGAAGGAAAAAATGAAACAAGATGGGATTGGGAGGGAGACAAACCTTAAGAGACTCTAGATCTCACACAAAGAACTGAGGGTTGCTGGGGGTTGGGGGTAGGGAGAGGGTGGTTGGGTTATGGACATTGGGGAAGGTATGTGCTATGGTGAGTGCTGTGAAATGTGTAAGTCTGATGATTCACAGACCTGTACCCCCGGGGCAAATAATACATTATATGTTAATAAAAATAATTTAAAAAATTATTTTCTCTATCTCCTGTTCAGCTTGCGTGCTTTCCCTTACCATGTCTTCCAGACTGATGATGTGTTCTTCTGCATCTGCTAATTTACTGTTGATTCCCTGTAGTTGTCATTTCATTTATTGTATTCTTCTACCCTGCCTGTTTTTCCCCCTATATTTTCTAGTTCTTTCTTGAAGTTCTCACTGAATTCTTCCACTCTCCTCTCTCTGTCCTGATGAACATTTTTATCATCATTACTTTATATTTTTTATCATGCAGGTTGCTTATCTCCCTAACATTTAATTATTTTTCTGAGGTTTTCTCTTATTCTTTCTTTTGGAGCATATTCTTTGGTCTCCCCAGTTTGCTTGACTTTCTGTGTTTGTTTCTATGGATTAGGTGAAATAGCCACTTATCCTAAACTTGAAGGAATGGTCTTGTGTCTGGTTATCCCCTATGTAGACTGGGTGCTTGGTGACTTGCTGGCTGACTAAAGCTGTAGCTGGCATGGGCTAGGGGTCCCAGGGCTCTCCATGTCATGAGTGACTTGGCAGGACAGCTAAAGTTGAAGTGTGCCAAGATTGGTGTGTTCTCTGGATTCTCCCTGTATCAGGTACCCTACCAAGACAGAGAAAACTGAAGTGCATGTTAAGCTGGGTGTCTGGGATACTTCTGGTAGGTGCTCTGGCAAGACAGCTGAAGCTGAGGCTGTGTGCAGGCCAGGAGGTTCCTGGGCTTTCCCTGCAGTGGATGCCCTGGCAGGATAACTGAGGCTGAAATGGGGCAAGCTGGGGTAGCCTTGGGGTGCTCGGTATAGGGGGTGTCCTGATCAAGTGACTGGAGCCAAGGTGGCATGGGTGGAGGTTCTAGGATACTTCATGTAGGGTGCCCTGGCAAAGTGGCTGAAACCAAAGCAGGCATGGGCTGAGGTTTCCAGGGTGCTGGATCTGAAGCAGGTGTCACCTGGGAGGCCCGGAGAGCTCTTTGCAGGGGTGCCCTCGCTAACTATCAGAAGCTGAAGTGCTGTGGGCCAGCAGTGTTCTCGGGTGATCTGTACCTGTTACCTCGGTGGGACGTCTGGAGCTGTGGTGAGTGCTCCCCAGCCCTGTGGCCTCCTTAGTGGGATAATGAGAGCTGGTATAGGCGGGGTCCTGGAGCTCACTGAGGCTGAAGGCTGGTTAGGGTGTTGGACCCTGCTCTGGTCTGACTCTTGAGGGTGGGGGGGGGGGGGGGAGTGAAAGCCATATGGCTCGCCAGACTCTCTGACCCAGAGAGATTTGTAGATTTGCCTACACTCTTTGGCAGAGTTTTAGGGCTGGATCTTTTCTACACTGGTGGTTCCTTTAAATGTGGCTTTTTTTTTTTTTTTTTTTTTTCCTGTGCCCAGGGACAGAGGAATGTGCTGCTGTTTCCTCAGTACTCTTTCCCCTGTAGTTTATAGCACTGGATAGTGGTATATAGTAGATTATTCCCACTGTTACGGAGTCTTCTTCTTTCTTGCTGTTCTCTTTTGCTGCTCCACCTTTTGTTGTGTAGAAGCTGTTCAGTCAGCCCACAGTTCTTCTTCAGAAGAAATCATGCTATAAATAAATGTAATTTGTTGGGTTCTGTGGAGAAGGTGAGTTCAGGGTCTTCCTAAGTTGCCTTCTTAGACTGCAACCTTGTCAACATTTCTTCTCCTCTGTTTCTTTGTGTATGTGTCGATACATCTTTATGCATGGTGGCTGAGTATCTTGGATGTCTTCTTTCATAACAGAATCTCTGATTATCCCTTGTAGCTAGGTGTAGACTTTACAAGTAATTTCTCTCAAATGGGTTGTTGTCAGAGTATTGTGGAAACTTATGAAAATTGTCTTCCTTTGTTCATTTCTTGGCACTGCTGATTGGAATTTAGTTGTGATGTCTGGGGCCCAAGCATCCATCTTGGACCTTGAAGGGAAGCATGTGTGAGAATGGAAGAGGAGCAAGATAGAAGTTTGGCATCATGGAATGCCAAGTTAGCTCTTGGCTACTTCAGACTTTGTTTATGTGAGAGGCTAATGAACTGTCTTATTTCAGCCACTCTATTTTGTGCATTTTGTAACATGCAGCAGAATCCATTTCTGATGACACTTTATTTATTCTAAAGATTTGATATGTATTCAAAGAGCTGTTACTTTGTAGCTAGGCAGACCTCTAAAACTGTGGTTTCCAAAATGAATAAGCATATACCACAGTATGCGTAAGACACTTTGGGATATAGGAAGAAAATATTAGAATATTTCTTTTAGAAATTCTAATAATAATATAATAAGATAGAAGTTAAGATTTACTCACCTTTAATTAATGAACTGACTATGGTACCTTGTCTCTGTATGTTGAACTATCATGGTGTCCTAAGGAAAATTTGACAGACCTTCCACTAATGGAAGGATTAGTGGTCACACCCTCCATTCTTGGCTTGTTTTTAGCATATTGCAACAATGAGTATATTGTTTGTGTTGGTTACAAAGAATTACACATTATGGTTTTAGCTAAACTAAACTTTGCAAGATGGCTAAATGACTTAATAATGTTTTAGGGAAGCAATTATGAATTGAAGATAATCCCAACACAGAAGAAAAGCAAAAAAATGACAGAGCAGACACTTACCCTACTCTGTGATTTGAGCTGCCTTTAACCATGAAGTGATTACACCATTCTTATTTTACCTCACTAAAGTGTTATTATTATTTTTAGTGTGAGGGAAGCAGTTTGGTACTATTAATAAAAAATATTGTGTAGTCCATATTAATCTTTTCATTTACAATTTCTACTTTTGTATCTGTGGATAGTATACATAATATGAGTAATTAACATATAATTTAATAATAAATATATTTATATATGTGGGATGAGGGATTATTTTTCTGATGGGGTGAGTTTTTTAAAGTGTTTTTTTGTTTTTGTTTTTGTTTTTGTTTTTTTTTAAGTTTGGAGAAGTTGAAAAGGTAAAAAGTGGTATTTCCAAGCCCTCTTGTCCTGAGATTGGAAAAGATGAAGTGAGGGATAGGCCTCCTTCCTGCAGTTAAGTTAGGCTACTGCTGAACTAAAATTGTGATAACTCCATGCCCAGCTTGAAAAGAGATTATGATAAACAAGTTTTGTTACTCCTCTCTTATAGTTTCCCAGCAGGTCTGGCCTGAGGCCCAGATGGAAGGAAATACAGAAACTAGGGATAATAGTGGTAATATCCAGTGTTATCCACTGAAACTCATCATAATTCATGAACATCTTTCCTGCGTCAAGCTTACACGCTGACTTCAAGCAGTTAAGTCAGCTCATTTTAACTCATTGGATCTGTGGAATCACTGTTGGAACAGTATTTCCTGATATTAAAATAGAAAAATTTAGGTCCAATGCCCTAAACTATCTAAAAGTACAGCTATTCTTTTACAATAGCTAAGATTATAGGCAATACATCTTTTATTTTTGCTACTGTGACAGTAATTTCTTGGTGTAAATTTCTTCTAGTTTAAGTCTAAGAATAGTCATCCATGGAATTTCAGAAGATTTGGATCTGACCAGGATAAATGCCCAAAGTATCTGTTGTTATACTGAAATGTGGTAAATAATCATTTTCCAGAAGGGCTGAACACTCATTGTTTCTTTTCCACTGAGGATAAGATACAAAGTAGAATCCCAGGTATAAGAGTGATGTATAGTCAAACCAATATAATGAATGAATTTTCCATCACCCTTTCATCCTTCCCATGTCGTTTCTGGTATTGACTAAATGGGGATGATTACGTTGGTTATTTCATGTTTTGGGATTTGTGTGCCACTCCCTTCTGTAGGTCCGATCATCAGAAGCGATAGTTTCAATGTATTTCAAACCCAAGTTTAATTATAGGGGGGAGGGAGCTGTGAGTATATGAGTGTGAATTAAATCACAGGCATGTGGAAGAGAGGACAGTGAGGGGTGACATGTGGGCATGGTAAGGGGCTGGATGAGAGAATGTTGTCGTCTTTTAGTTTAAGGAGTATAAGGGACAACTAGGATTGTGTGTGGTGTGTTTGTTTCAAATTTCAGATGTCCTATATAATAGGTAACAGAAATACCACAGAGTTATAAGAAAACTAGAAAGGTAGAGATGAACGATGTTGCAGAAACTTTCTCCGTTCTGGGCACTACTCTTTGAAGTAGTTGAAAATTACTCAGCAAGTGAAGAAAAAGATAAATGGGGAATCCAGTGGTGTTTTGTAAAAATGACCAGCAACCACAATTTATATAGGCTGTCATAGGTTAAAAATTATGGTGATCTCTATTTTTTAATAGCTTTATTAAGATATACTACACATTCCATATAACTCACCCATCTGAAGTGTAAAGTTCGATGACTTTTATTATATTCTCAGAGTTGTATATGCATCAACACAAAACAATTTTAGAATATTTTCATTACCTCAGAAAGAGACCTCGTACCCCTTAACTATTCCCCATAATCCCTCCAATCCCATCAGTACCAGGCAACTACTAATCTGCTTTTTTTCTATATAGATTTGTTATTCTAGATCTCCACATAAATGGATCAAACAATATGTGGTCCTTTGTGACTGGCTTCTTTCACTTAATGTAATATTGCAGGGTTCATCTATGTTGTAGTATGTATTAGTATGTGTCAGTGTTTGATTTCTTTTTATTGCTGAGTGCTATTCTATTGTAAGGATATGCATTTGAGTTGTTTCTGTCTTTTGGCTGTTACAAATAACGCTGCTATGAATATTCATGCACGTGTTTTTTGGTGGACATACGTTTTCATTTCTCTTGGACCCTTCCTAGGAGTGGATTGCTGGATCGTATAGTAAATCTACTTTTAAACTTTGAAGAGCTTCTAGACTATTTGCCCATGTGGTTGTGACATTTTATATTCCTATCGGCAGTGTCTGAGCATTCTGACTTCTCATCCTCATCAGTCCTTAATTATTTGACTTTTTGATTATAGTCATTCTAATGGATATGAAATAGTATCTCATTGTGGACTTGATTTGCATTTTCCTGATGATTAATGATGTTAAGCATCCTTTCATTTGCTTCTTGACCATCTGTGTATCTTCTTTGGAAAGATGTCTAGGATTTTTTTTTTTTTTACTTTATTTTTATTATTGAGTTATAAGAGTTCTTTGTATACTCTAGATACGAATCTGTCGCCAGATCTATAATTCATAAAAATTTTCTCCCATTCTTTGGGTTAACTTTTCATTTTCTTGATGGAGTCCTTTGAAGGATAATTTCTATGTAAGAGCAGATTTTGGAGGGCATTCGAGCCTGGGCTTTCTTGAAAGCAAAGCCAGAGACAAAGCTTATGTACAGGTAATTTGTTTGGAAGTAATCTCAGGGAGCAAGAGTGAGGGACAGGGAGATGGGACAAGGATGGAAAGACAAAAGCCTGACCTGTAGTTGAGTTAGCCACTGGCCTGGGTGACTGGCACTTGATCGTTGCTGGGATTTTCTGAGGCACTTTATAGAATGTGTTCCAAGAGCTGTTCATCTGTGGGACAAAAGGGGGCAGTATTTAGCTATCAGTTCCCAATCACCTGTTTGTTAAGGGGGGTCCCAAGGGTATTAACTTCTGGGATGTGCATGTGAGTGCCACGCTGGTTTCTGATGTCATCCCAGGGTGTGTATTGGAGGTGGCCAGAGGGAAGCCAGAGGTGTGTCCCACAGACCCCAGGCGAAGAGCTTTCAGGTGGTACCTGTGCTAAGCTGCTGAAACCACCATTGAACTTGTCCCTGCAGGAGGGGCTGGGGCAAAAGGTAGACCAAGAGAATCCGAACTGGTGTGCAAGCAACATCTGTCCTACTAGGTAACAAAATATGGAGATTTACAAAAAAGCCCACAGTCATCTGGTGAAGAAAGTATTCCTAAAAACCCATTATGATTGAGAGGAGTTAAACTAGCATTGTGGATCATTTCTGGTGATAATACGGTTCATTTGAATAGTAATTAGCAGTTAAGTGTTTTTTTAAAACATCTCAACTCACAACTCGAAAAGTAGGTATTATTAGTTCCTTTCTTAGGATGAAGGAATGGAGGCCCAGAGACAATTAAATCACTTGCTCAAAGCCACAAGGTGAATTCTGTTGCCGTTTGATACTTCCTAGAAGCTTGGTGAGCGAAATATTGAGGCCGCACTATCTGAGTGTGAATATACTCTACTCCCTTCTCCAGGTGAGGAGTTTCATATTCAGGTAAGTTCTGGGGGCCCAGGAGGCAGAGTTGATGACTGAGGGGGTCAGAGAGGGGATCATGAGTGTGAGACAGATGCCCTCCATTTTCTGGGGACCCTCAGGTGGGGTTGAGGCTTGGCGGGGCAGATCTGCTAAGTAAAATCAAGCATGCACTGGAGGCAGATTTTATTTGGAGTTTTCAGTTTAAAGTGGGACCCATGAAGATTGCTGTGTGCGCAGGTTGTGGCCTATTTTCTGCCCGTCCGTGACTTCCACTCCAGGTGCTTGAAGCTGCCAGCAGAGAACTGTACCTAACACATCATTTAGTCTCTTTTGTAGAACTGGTTTTATAGCATTGCGCTTTTGGAACATTGTACTTTGGTTCACATCAAGGTACATGAGGTATGTGATAAGAAACTCATTCTTGTGTTTATTCTGAAGCTGTTTGGAGGACAATGTTCACTGCATTAGTCCTCATTATAAAAACCCAATGGGAGAAATTTCTCTCTGGATTCAGTGACAGTAATAGTTGCACTCCTAATGAAAAACTTTGCTTTGGTCTTATGGACGCTGTAAATTATGTGACTGGGCATGCATTTTTGCTTATCTGGCCTTCCAGAAGGTTCAGAACCAAAGTTGTGACCTATAATAACAAAATAATATTGAGGGTTGATCTAACAGTGATTTTTTCCCCCCCATTTTCTGTTCTTATTTGATCTTTGGTCCATTTCACTTATTCTTGAAAATAATCTTGCACTGAATGCATTTTAAAGCTGCTGCACACAGGTAGTAGGGTACAAATGATACAACTAGTGAAGGCAACAATCTGAATTTAAACTCAGAGCTTCCATTCTAAGTCCAGTCTCCTCTCCTTGATGATGCAATTTACTCAGGCTTTCAGTCTCTGAAACTAAAAGTAGCGGAGTTGGGAGGGACAGGTGATTGGCTGTTTCGGTCCACTGCAGTTACTTTTGTTTTTCAAAAAAATGTGTTTCTAAGTGTGCGTGCGTGTGTGTGTGTGTGTGTGTGTGTACATGTGCACACATGGATGTCATAAAGTTTAGAAAGGGGCCAGAAGGTCCTTGAAACAAATCATCCCTTTATACAGTCACAGCAGGGCAGCAAAAAATTTGACTCTGAGCTTAATGAAAATGAACATCTTCCTTCTTTCAATTTTAGGCCATTCAGATTTATTTGGAGAGAAGTTGTGTTCATGGGAGAGCTCTGAATGTGTTCGTGGCCATATATTAGATCAGTCGTATATGCTGTGTTTGTTGAGACCCAGAAGGAAGGACACTTCCGGAAAGGTGAGAGAACATTGACCGAACCAGCTCAGGCCAGGACAGGCTGTGCGGCTGGAAGGGAACACAGCACATGTTCTGCCCACCTGCTCTCTCGGAGGGTCCCTCGAGAAGTTTCAGCTACCACCCTGGCTCTCACACAATTCCTTGGTCCTGAAATTTTTGAAAACTCAAAGGAGCACCAGAATTGTCCCTGACCTAGCCCATTATTGTATTATTAACTTATTGTCCCCAAACCTATTCAGTTTCATATTCTCCTTTACCTTTGGGCATTTAATTTTTATCGCCAACCTTAAAGGGCTATGAAAGCTTTTGGAGGTCTGGAGAATTCTGTTACTAAGCAAGACTGCCTTTTTCAGCATTTCCAGAACAGTAGATTTTATAACCTCCTTTGGAAACACCTTTTGGCATTTAATCAGTTCTTGCCTTACACTTAGCCCTCATCCCTCTGGCTGTATCTTGAGCACAGTTCTTTCTGAGTGAGGAAAAAAAAAATCAATGATCTATACCAGCGTTTCTGAAACATTGTATTGGAATAACCCAGGGTACTTGCTAAAAAGCAGATTCTCAGGGCATTGGCATCAGAGGGAGAGATGAGAAGAATCTTGGGTAGGATCAAAGAATCTGTAATGTTTTCAAGCACTGGAGGTGTACTGCTTTTCCCCATTTCAAGAAGCACTATTCTATACTTTTGACCCGTGAGCCTCAGACTTGGGAATGGAGTTTGTTAATTTTAAATATATTGCCTATCCAGCTTTCTGGAGTACAGATTTTATAGATCAGATATTGGACCTTAGAATTCATAGAAACACTGTTGCTAATGTTCATCAATGTTTTTGAGATATGGAGCATTAGATCCTCTCTACTCCTCCAAGTTATTTGGTTTCCAAATTCTAAATTCCAAGTTATTTGGTTTCTCTTTGCTTGATTACACTTAAATGTGTTAAATGTTGTATTTAGTATTTTGGAGATATCTACACAATATTAAATAAGGTATAAACATGCATATATCATAGTTCTTGTCCTCCTAGAGTAAAATTTCTTACTGTATATACTAAAAAAGCTATGTTGTTCACTTGCATGGGTAAGTTTGAGTAATAGATTAGTACAGGGATGTAGGGAGAATAACATAACAAATACCCAGATACCTATTACTTGAATTTAATGAGTGTTGCCATGTTACAGTATTTAATTCATATTTCTTTTATTTTTTTTAAAGATTTTATTTATTTTATTTGACAGACAGAGATCACAAGTAGGCAGAGAGGCAGGCAGAGAGAGAGAGAGAGAGAGAGAGAGAGAGGAGGAAGCAGGCTCCCTGCTGATCAGAGAGCCCGATGCGGGACTCGATCCCAGGACCCTGAGATCATGACCTGAGCCGAAGGCAGCGGCTTAACCCCCTGAGCCACCCAGGTGCCCCAAATTTCTTTTATTTTTAATATAATGTTATAGATAAAATTGAATTTTCATTTGGATCCTAACCTCTCCAATTTCCATGTCCCTTCTTGTGTTCAACAGAAGCAAATCTTAATCTGTGTGCATATATTTTCCCTGTAAGGTAAATTTCTAGAACCCTACTTGATGAGTAAAAAAGCATAAAGATTTAAAATCTCGGGACGCCTGGGTGGCTCAGTCATTAAGCATCTGCCTTTAGCTCAGGTCATGATTTCAGGGTCCTGGAATCTAGCCTCACATTGGGCTCCCTGCCGATCAGGGAGCCTGCTTTTCCCTCTCCTTCTCCCCCCTGTATTGTTCCCTCTCTCGCTGTCTCTCTCTGTCAAATAAATATCCTAAAAAAAACAAATCTTGCCAAAACTGCTCCAAAGTACTTCAGTTTGTATTATTGCCACTGTATATGAGCTGGCTCTTTTCTCTTAGGCCAATGCCAACAGAAATTAAGGATTTGTCATTAACTATAATTCCAGATTTTATAGGTATTGGTAGTGTATCACTGTTGGAATTTTAATTTTATTATCATTATTGAGTTTAAATGTATTTTAAATACAGTAATACATTTACATTGTTCAAAAACCAGAAAGTATTAAAGGCATTTCAATTATTTTAAAAGAAAATCACCTCCTGCATCCTTGAATTCCAGTCCCCTCAAATGTGACCACTATTTTAATGAATTTCTCTGCCCGGTATTTCTGTATGCATATTTGACTATCATACTAGTATTTCACTAGATTTCTATCCCTCCTTCCCCTACACACCAATGTTAGTATATTTGTTCACTATTCCATACTTAGATTTTTTTTCCACATAGCAGTATAGCTCAGAGATACTTTTATAATCTCTTTATAATTTTATCATATTTTTATGAAAGTTCCCTTTTTCTTTTCTTTGCTGCGTAGTATTCCATGATTCACCTGCACCATACTTTCTGTAACCAGCCCCAGCTGGCAGATACTTGGATTGTTTCCTTGCTCTTGCTAAAATACCTGGTGTTGAGCCCTTTAAAATGTGTGGCAGTGAATTTTCTGGGTCAGAAAGTATATTCATTTATAATTTTGATAAATATTGTCAGATTGTCCTCTTTAGGTGCTGTACCAGCTTATTGAAGAGATACATGGAGTGTCTTGTTTACCCCCAGTCTTACTAACTGAAGTTTGATCAGTCTTTTGAGAATTTGTCAGTCTGACAAGTAAAAAAGTTTCTAAGTGTATTTCTATCCTAATTTTCTGTTACTTGAAGAGAGTGGATCATCTTTTCTTATGTTTGAGAGTGATTATATTTATGTGAACTTCCTGTTCCTATCTTTTGGCCATTCATATATTGAGTTTTTCTTTTCCTTATCAATTTCTAAGAACCTTTTGTGTATTAGGGATATTTGAATCTATTTCCAGATTTCCTTTTCTTCACTGCTGGTTTATTGATGTACCACTACAACACTGAGTTGATTAATGATATTGAATAACATGTCTTACTATCTGGTAGTAATAATCCCCTCTTTGGTCTCTTTTTTCTTTTAGCTCTTTCCTCCTGACTACTCTATTTGATTATTTTTCTGTATGAACTTTAAGATTAACTCATCTAGTTAAGAAGATTAAATCTGGGGGCATTGTGTTAAGTTTACACATTTCTTTAGGGAGAAATAAAATTATGATATCAAGTTTTTCTTCTTAAGAACATGGTTTGTCTTTTCATTTGTTCCTGTTTTCTTCTGTGTCATTTAGTAGTGTTTCAAAGTCTTGCTCATCATGGCTTTTTGCATTTTTTACATTTAGTTGTAGGTATTTCATCTCCCTCGGTGCTGTTATGGAGGACATCTCTTACTCTGGTCTTCTTTCCATCTTGCTGTTATATGTTTTCCTACACTGTGACGCTTACAGTCATCTACTGACTTTTCAATGATAATAGCTCCATTTTTACGTTCGCAGGAGTCCTCTTTTCTTATTAAAGCTCAGCTGGAGCTGTCTTCTCTAGTGTTCTGGTCTTTCATCCTCGTTTATTCTTTTGGCTCCTTAATATTTCTAAAAAGCTTATTTTATTGTCTTTTTCAGCTCTGAGGGCTCAACCTCACCTGTTTTTGGAGTCTAGTCTGTCCTTCATGGCACTTTCTTTCCTTAGGTGATTTCAAATTTTTGCCGTGAGGGCCTCTTCAGTGGGGCGAGTTTGCCCCCAGAGGAGTCTCTTAGGACCCTGGTTGTGAAAATATTCCCAGAGCAGATTATGGATACTTCTTCCAGATCCTTAACATTTTCAGTGGTTGTGGGGAGGGCTGTATCTTAACTTCTTGTCTTCAGGATGCCTTACCTTATCATTAGTGTAGACAGACACCCCACATTCCTGGGGTTTGATGTCTCATGAGTTTATTTTTATCCTCCCTTAGAGCCCTGGACAGATGGCAGACTTCTTGCTCTTCCCTCAGGCTTCTCGAATTCTTTTTACGCGGAAGTGACAGCTCTTCACCATTGTGTGTTACGCAGAGGGCTCCATTTCACCTTCTCTGCTTACTGCAAGCAGAGCCCAATCTTCCATCCCTAGGGGGGTGTGAACATTCTGTGCTGTCATGTATCTTGGGCCCATGTCTTCTCTAAGGAGTCTTAGAATTGATAAGGCAACGTTGTCCAAACAAAAATGAAAATGAATAAGACTGTAACGCTGGGAAATACCCGAAAAGAATAATCATGTGGATGTGGAGAAATTTCTTCCCATTCTTGTAGGAAAACATTGGAGAGACAGACTACAGTGATTTTTTTCCTAAATAAATCCTCCAGGGTTTTGTTTTGTTTTGTTTTCTGGGTTTTTTGTTTTTTGTTTTATTGGTGTTTTTTTTTATTCTTTATTTTTTTGGTCAGTTTGGCCCTTGCTTTAAGTAAAAGTTGATAAGGTCTGCGTCGTCTTCTCTCACCTTCATTTCTTTTTATGTCAGGAGTTAATTATCCAGTTGGTGTAATTATTACCGGCACCTAGAGTCTCTGGGCCTGCAAGAAGTTTAGAATTACACATAGGCTTTTAGCAATTTACACAGTACAGGCTTTGAGCCAATTTGAGAAACAATGAAAGCCATTATCATCTATCTGTAAAATACCTTGCCCTGTGTTTGCTGCCCTCAGAACAGTGGGTTACAAGAAAGCTACAAAACACGGGTGAAATAATTGGGTGTGCAGTTCTGGCATTTTGTAAGCCCCCACGCTCTGGTGGCTCATCCATCGTGTGCTTATTGGCTTTTTCTTTGGAAAAGTCAGGCAGGTTTTTCTGGAGAATCACCATCCTATTCCAGCTGCCCGTTGTCTTCAGAATATTTCTTTGCCATAATCCAGTCTTCTCTGAATATGATTTGATTTTAAGTCCATGAATGCCACATCCTTATTGGCTAAGACAGTCATTTCTCTGTGATATTAAAGTATTTTTCCCCCTTTTCTTGTCTTTGAGTCCAGGAAATAAGGGGCTAGATTTTGTTCAACAGTTGACTTTCTTCAGCGTCCTTTCTCCACTATGATCTCAGCGTTTTCCTCTTCTCAGTAGGAATGTTACACCAGGAGTTCAGCCACAACTATGGAAACACTTTTTCTAAATAAAAAATGAATGAATGAATGAATGAATGAATGAATGAATGAATGATTTCAGTAGTTTTTGGTAGCATGTTTCCATCTTTTATGTGAACTACTGTTTTGTTATGAAGAAAAGTCTTTTAAATTATTGAAGTCTCTTGGCAGTGATGTAAGATTACCCTGTATCATCCGTTCACTAGGTAAAGAACAACTGCCCTGTGCCTTCTTAGAAAACAGTGTCACAGGGGCGCCTGGGTGGCTCAGTGGGTTAAGCCGCTGCCTTCGGCTCAGGTCATGATCTCGGGGTCCTGGGATTGAGTCCCGCATCGGGCTCTCTGCTCAGCAGGAGCCTGCTTCCTCCTCTCTCTCTCTCTGCCTGCCTCTCTGCCTACTCGTGGTCTCTCTCTGCCAAATAAATAAATAAATAAATAATCTTTAAAAAAAA
>NC_081560.1:74738534-74781021 GCF_022355385.1 Mustela nigripes | reverse complement strand
TAAAGCCGCTGCCTTCGGCTCAGGTCATGATCTCGGGGTCCTGGGATTGAGTCCCGCATCGGGCTCTCTGCTCAGCAGGAGCCTGCTTCCTCCTCTCTCTCTCTCTGCCTGCCTCTCTGCCTACTCGTGGTCTCTCTCTGTCAAATAAATAAATAAAATCTTTAAAAAAAAAAAAAAAGAAAAGAAAACAGTGTCACACACAGCAGTCAACAGAGCACCACAGGAAAGCTTCAACTCACGAGTGTCCGGCATAATGAGCGGGGGCTGGGGTTTTGCTGTATGCCCAGACCTCATCGTTCCCCACTGCACCCCATGGCACCATCAGCTCTAGGTCCTGGGAATACCATACACCTGTGGGGGGTGTGGGGGCGCGCATAAACCTCAGGGACGCTCTGCCTGGAGCACCTGAGCCAGTTTTGTGGCCAGACTCGGCGTGTGAACCGGGACTTGCCCCTGGACCCGGAAAACAGCCTCTGCTGTTCTTACGTTTGACACTGTTTTCCTCTCGAGATAATAGACGTTCCACAGAGAATGGGACCTCAGATGCAGAGGAACCGGTAAGAGATGAGAACATCCTCCTCTTTAATGACAGGGACTCCACTGGCACAGCACACTGAATGCAGTAGCACTTTTGTGGGGGCTCTCACGCCTCACTAGAGATATATTTGGGGGAGAATGTGATGAAGATGGCAAAGCGATGCCTCGTGGCTCCCTGGGCTGCCTGCACTGATGTGCTGATTTATTCAAGCATGTGCTGAAAAGACACTTGTCGGCTTGGAGCACGAATTCCGGAGAGAAGCACCCTTGCATTTAATAAGAATGAGGAGACGGTGGTTTTGAACCTTGTGTTTATTCCTCACTGCAGGTTTTCTTAAGGGTTGGTAATTATGCCCATGTGGTTGGGCTTAAATCTGGGCTTTCTCTTTCCGGGCTGGTTGGGTAAAACGGTCTAGTTGGGCGATGTGAGCGTTGCAAGTGGGTGTTTGCTGACAAAGCCAGTCCCCGTGCTATTCCCGGAGAGGCAGGCGCCATGTCTGGCCTGTGGGGTGGTGGGTATTTGTCTACATGGAGGGGCAGTGAAGCAACCACATAGTTTCAGCCCCCTCCTGCCCCATCCCTTCCCCCCTGGAGAGAACTGTGGGATAATTTGCTCCACAGGACCTTCGAACAGAGAAGCCAAATAGATTCTCTTGGGACAGACAAAGACTGTAGTAAAGCCATGATTTTATTATGATTTTATACAGTACCTTTCCCAAGGAAATTCTCGTTTTATAAAATGAATGTAACTGGAGCAACCTGGCAGTCCAAATCCTTTTAATTCTTCTCCTACCTTAATGCCCCAATAAGAAGCACTCGGACAGCTTTGGCTTTGTTCTGTGTCGGGTCTTCTGCTTCATTCAAAGAGAATCCACTTCTAATGCACTTTGTTATGAAGATATAATGCTGTATTTCTAGGGCAAAATATTTAGAAATTGACAGATACATGAAAGATGTATGAATGCTTTTGCTAGGGAGAGCTTGTTGCTTCAGGAAAGGAGTTTTGGTTTTCAAGCATTAGACACACTATTAAAGTACTTGTAAATTACTATGAAATACTATGCTGGGCTAAGCTACGTGATCACCAGCCTCGCTTGGTTCAGCGAGGTTTTTCCCAGCTCTACACATTTGACAATTTGGCTGCAGCTCTTTGGGAAACTGGCTGGCCCTGAGCGTGGCATCTCCAGCCCCCCTTATTTACTAGTCTAGCATGCAGAGCCCTTGCCTTCAAGGACGTAAAGCATCCTTCAGAGACAACAGTTGAAAACAAAATCAAAATGGAATTCAATTTGTGACACATCCCAAATCACTGTCACAGGTTGAACCCATGTTTCCATTCACTTTTCACCAGTGTGACCAGTACATCCCCTCATGGAGCAGATCCTTACTAAGCATGCCGTGCTAAGCGCTGGCCAGAGTCCAGACCTTTACCAGAATCTAGGTTTACTTTCCTGAGTGCGGCCCGACCGCCATGAAATCTTCCAGTTTTCCATACTACTACTGGTCAGTACTTTTGTGAATTTCTTCCTGTGAGTATTTCCCTTTATTCTCATTTACAGGGGACCCTCTTCCTCTGTGATGAGGATATGGGTGCTACAGCCGGGTAGGGATGGGAGGAGAAAGAGACCGTCAGAATTCATTCTGTGTGGGAACTTAATTTAAGCCTCCCTGAGTAGTATAGTCAGGGTTCTTCTGAATTCTCTGTTTCTACATTTTGGGGATGTTCTTTGTAAAGTGGAGCCACATTAACTTTAATCCATTTGATACATTATGAGTCGTATTGAAATAGGATGACATGAAAAGGTATGTAATTTGGAACCATGTATTACTACTGTTCAAATCTGGGCTCACTGCTTACAGTCTATGTGTCTTTGGACAAAGTACTCTTTCTGAGCTTAGTTTTCTCAGTGTAAAATGAGGCTGATAATAACAGTAAACCCAGTGCCATGGTTTGAACTTGAAAATGAATATTAAATGTGTACCTCACTTTTACTAGTATTTCCCTTTCTTTTGTTTTTTAATATAATAAATCTGGCAGGAAACTACTATGTTCTGACTTGATTCTTGGCTTCTCAGCATCAGCAAGATGTTAAATTGGCAAAAATGAAAGAAGTTTAAAGGAAAAGCACTTGAAACAATTGATGTCAGTAGTAAGATTTATGTATACAAATAATAAAGATAAGGCATTTTTGTATAAACTGTGGAAACCATACTTTTGCAAAGAATGCAAATATAAAAGCATTTTGATTTAATTTAATTTCTCATAAAACTTATGCTTTCACTCAAGGATTGGAGTCTTTATGCATGTTTTCATTAAGTTCTCAGTACTGCATGAGGAAGGCATTATTTCTCAATCGTAGATGGGAGGAACAGTGGTGCATGGAGATAATGTGATTGGGGCAAAACTGCATAGTGGGTGAGAAGCAAGCTTGTGTGGGCTCAGTCCAGGCCTTCAGGGCTTTGGTCTCAGAGCCTAAAGGTACAGGGTCCCCAGTAACTAGTCAGGAGTGTAACACATGCCCTCTTGGGTTTCCTTCTCAGAACCTGTCAAAGAGGAGGAATTCATTAACCAGTGATCTGCTCCTTTGACTTGTCCCATGTCTAGCTGAACTTCATGTTCAGTAGCTGTCACCTCCCTTTTGTCCTGTCCCTTCATTTTACTCACTTCTCCAAACCAGGACTCTGGTTAAATTCAGCTCTGACTTTCTCCAGGCCAGCACCCAGATAGCTTAGGAAGAATACACAATCATGCTGACTAGTCTGTCTTTAAATTCAGGACCTTGAATGTCCTATTCTCTCCTTGCCAAGTTTCATCACGTTCCTCCCCTCCTTCATTTTCAGAGAGACATTTGGAGCGTTGGAAGAGGATTGCCACAGCCTCTCACGACACCACCTTTCAAAGCCTTCCAGCATGTGTACATGCACATTCTGTCATCCTAGTGGTGACTGGGGGTGAGTCTGTACCCTGAGCGGAGCCCCCAGGTCCCATCTTCTCTTACCTACTCACAGACATTCGTCCACAGCTTCTCTCGTCCTTCTCTGACATTTTTAGTTTGTTGTCATTGTTGTTTTACTGGTCTCTTGGGTCATTACCATCAGTGTTCAAACACATGGCCTTTTTTACCATACTAAATCCCAAATCCAAAGCAAAACAAAAACAAGCAAAAAACAACAAAAAAAAAACCAAGAACAGAAATTAAAAAAAAAAAAAAACAACAAAACCCCTCTTCTTTCACTTTGCTTCTTCCAGCACCGATTGCCCATTTTCCTTGCAACAAAACTCTGACCCAGAGTTGTCTAAACTCAGCTTCCAATTTCTTTCCTCCCATGTCTTTTCATTCCGGCTTTTATCTTCGCTGCTGTCCCCCAACTGCCCTCGTCTGCGTTACCAATGTCTGCCTTGTTAAATACAGCTGTCAGCTCTCATATTAGTTCTGAAGCAGTTGACTCATTGATTCTTTCTTGTGAATAAACTTTCTTCTCTTGGCTCTAGGATACCGTGTACTCTGTTCTCTTACTCTACTCTATCTCATGTCCTCTCCATTCCGGCAACATGGGTCTCTCTGCCTCTTCGGATACGTCAGGCATGCTTATGTCCTAAGGCTTTTGTGCATCTCTTAGGAAGTCTCTTCCCCTGGGAGGTGCCCATGGCTAACCACTTCACTTAAGACTTTGCTCAAATATCAACTTCTCAATGGTTTCTACTTTGACTGTCCTATTTAAAATTGTGCTATTTAAAATTATAAACTATGCCACCCCTACATACCCAGATCCCCTTGTAATACTGGATATTTCTCCCTGGCCCTTATCACTTTCTGATATATGATGCATAATATGTTTCTTTTTTGTATTTTATTGTTTCTTGTCTCTATCTTTTTTTTTAAAATTTTTAAACTTTTTTATAAACATATAATGTATTATTAGCCTCAGGGGTACAGGTCTACGAATTGCCAGGTTTACGCACTTCACAGCACTCACCATAGCACATACCCTCTCCAATGTCCATAACCCCACCACCCTCTCCCAACCCCCCTCCCCCCCCCGGCCCCCTCAGTTTGTTTTGTGACATTAAGAGTCTCTTATGGTTTGTCTCCCTCCTGATCCCATCTTGTTTCATTTATTCTTTTCCCAAAACCCCTCAAACCCCCCAGGTTGCATCTCTACTTCCTCATATCAGGGAGATCATATGATAGTTGTCTTTCTCTGATTGTCTTGTCTCTATCTTGCCAGAGGTAAGCTCCTCCAGGGCTAGAATCTTCTTTTGCTTGGTTCGCTGACAGAATATCCAGAGTGCCTACCATTGAACCAGGCATAAAGTGGATGCTCAAATGTTGAATGAATAAATGATTCTAGGAAACTTGCTGCCCTAGCTGTGCAGTTATAGACTTGGATGATATTGGGGCACTTGGGATTTGAGCCTACCTAGTCCTGGTCTGAACTGATTCTTTGATGGAGAGAGTCATCAGATACTGTGGAGGGACTTTTAGGGATCCCTGGCCCAGCATTTTTCATTTGGAAGACTGCAAGATATTTTTTCAGAGATTTTACAAAAGTATACCACACTGTTAGCACCCTCTCTGGTGCATTAACAAATGAATAGAAAAGGCTCCAGACGTTATCTACATCTCGCATTCATGCAAAGCAACATGAGTTCTAGAATGTACTTATTAGGGACCGGGGAACCACCTGGGTCTCCTTTGTGGCCAAATCTTTGGACCTCATGGTCACATGGCATAGACTGTGGCACTGGGAATCTATTGGGTTATGCAGTGATTGCTAAATAGTCCATGTTGAAGTAGACAGACTATAGCTTGAAGTCAGATAGATGAAGGATCAGGGCGGATCCTGGACTTAACACCTCCTGGCTTTCCTTTCTCTTCACTGTAAGTCGCTGTGGGGCTCTGTAGGAAATGTAAAATTGCCAGCCCAAGGTAGGTACAGAGCAGGACCACTAAGGGCGAACTTTCCTTCCCTGAGGAGGAACTCTCTGCATTACCCCTATTATATTATTTCCTGGGTATCACAAAGGAATTTAACTTGCCTGAATATCTGAACACACACTAAAGAGATTAATTTATGAACCAGAAGAAATGGAACAAAGAACTTCTTGCTTCTCTTTTATGAACTCTGAATGCCTCAGATTTACAGTAGAAATTACAAGACTGTAGCAACTTTCCAGGGAATATACATGAAAAGACTGTAAATCGTCAATTTTGGAGATGAAAAGAACTCAGTAGCCATTTAAATTTCCTCTCAGAATATGTGATTGTGCATATTTATTGAGAACCTACTGTGAGCAGGCTTGAGGTGATTTGTGGCATTGAGCATAGGAAAGATGGGACTTGTGGATTCCAGAAACACGAATGTGCTTTCATTGCACTGGGCAAAATATTTCTAGCAGGGTGACTGAAGAACTTCTAAGGGACTTTCTAAGAGATTGTTAGGGGCACTTCAAAGGATGCTGCTAGGAAGCTTTTAGGGAGTTGTGCAAATGCATAGTCAGCTTAAAGCCATTAAACACATTAATTAATGCCAATTATTCTCGTGTGGTGGCTATAGGTGCAATTGGGAATGACTGCACCGCATCTGTTTCCTTCAGGCACAACTTTAGTCTTCATTTGAGAGTGTGTAGGACATCTAGGATTAAAAACAAAGTAAAACAAAACACACAACCCTTAGCAGTGTCAAGAAAATCAATTCCTAGGTAGTCCTATAAAGGTCACTTGCCATTTAGTGCTGTAATTAATTCACCTGTGAAGTAGAAATAGTAGCAATGAAATAAGACTTATTTTTCTGGAACTTCTAATGGAGGTTCCTCGCAATAGAAGTGGGTTGAAATTGACTATGGAAATTATCATGCAGCTCATGACTGAGGAAGCCCAATTTCATGGGAAGGGGAAGTAAGGACTGAGCCAGTGCTCATTCCTGTTTCCCTGACATGGCTCACATGGAGAGTGTTTGTACCAAGCGTGACTAAGGCTGCGTTTGAGTTGAATTCACCTAGTCTTCCAAATTGAGTTAATTTCAGCTCTTCAGAAAAATACACACATGCCATACTTCTAATGATGCAAAACCAGTTTAGACTATAGGAAAGATTTTTCTTTATTTTCAAATAATTAGAACTAACAACGGCTTATTTTTAAGTATTAATTGGGCTGACATAAATGACTTTAAGATTCACTTTAAATATGCAGCAATAATTATGTGAATGATTTGGTAGGTCCTCATCAACAGCTAAGTGAAAAACCAGAACAGAAAATTAAAAATAAAATATGATGTCAGTTAAGCAAACATATTTACATACTTCACATTTTCCTCACATATGTGAGTAGGAAAATAGTGGAAGTAAACATAGCAACGTTAGCAGTGGTCATCTTTAGGAGATGGGGTTATTGGTGCTCTTTTTCTGTTTTCTTTTCTGTATTTTCAATGCTTTTGAGGTTCCAGTGAAGGTCTGTTAGTCTTATAGTAATAGACCAGAGCCATTAAAATTGTGCTTAAAGGTACTTTGCACAGGGCAGGAACATAATACAGCAAACGCTGAGAGAATGAATGGGTCCATCAGGAAAGCTGACAAGCTTTACCAACTTTCTGGCAGCTTTGTCCATCTTTCTTGTAGGCTGATAGTAACATGTCACATCATGAAGGTTTCGTTACAAAATAAATGATAGCATATTATAAATCACTACCGTAAATAATAAGCACAGACAAATCAAGTCCTTTGTGATGAGACAGCTCTAATTGCTTTTAATTTCATGCTTTCACTTACTGTACTTGCTAAATCTTAAAGTTGTAATCTCCAGTGTTCTTTCAGTCATTAGTATAAATTAGCAATGCTGTACTATATGCAAATCAGTTGGCTGAAAAAGTCAGTTATGTGGAAAATACTGTAAATAACCTTTTTCAACTCAATTAAACAATTTCCGTGTGATGCCCCAGGCTTTGAGGAACAAGTAATTGACTAAAGCTGTTAAAAAACCTCTGGGTCCAATTCAGAAAGCCTTACACAGACAAAATTCTTACTTTCTTCAGCACTAATGTTGTACGCCCAAGAGTATTGGGATAAGGCCAGGGATGAAATCCTAGGTGGACAAAAGAAGAAAGATAGGAGCTAATATTTACTGAACGCTACATGTACTATTGTCATTCTTTGTCCCCAAAGTGAAAATGGCAGTGAAATATAAAATGCAGTCAAAGATACGCCCTTCAGTGTTTTCCAGGCTGTGTTCTGCTGGTATGTGCTCTCCCAAGATGCGTTGTTGTGTTCAAAGGGAGGTTCATGGGGAACCTGGGTGGCTCAGTTGGGTTAAGTGGTTGCCTTCAGCTCAGGTCATGATCCCAGAGTCCTGGGATCCAGTCCCGCATCAGGCACCTGCTCTACTGGGAGTCTGCTTCTCCCTCTGATCTTCTCCCTTCCCATGCACTCTCTCACTGTCTCGCTCTCAAATAAATAAATAAAATTAAAAACAACAACAACAACAAAGGGAGGTTCATGAGAAAATGATTTGGGGAATTTTTACATAACGTGTATTGCTTTTGAAGGGCAAAAACAACATTGAGATGCTAAAGGTCTGGAAAGGTGTGCAGTAAAGAAATATGTTTAAATTGGTTTAATCCAATGGTTAATACCATGGGAAAATAAAATTGTTTTATTTATTTTATTTACCTAATATCTGCTAACATCCCTTAGAACTATCATTCTGCGCTCAAAGACCAAAAAGCATTCAAGCCATATTCTATACACTGGACTTGTTGAATATGGTACATATGTAATTAGGAGGTAAATTCTATGGCTTCTTATCCTTCTTCAAGGTTCTGACACATTTCTTCTGCATACTGCTCACTCTTCTACTCTACCACTCTTTCTGGGCCTTGTGGCCAATCTGTATATACAGGGGGAAAAAATTAAAATTTGTCTCCCAAGTTTTCCTCTTTAAAATTCACCACATTACGTTTAGAGGTACACATCAAGTCTCTAGAGCATCTCTTGAAACCTGGGCTTGATATGTTTGCTGGACATTTCTATGTCTGGCTTGAATATGTTCATTTACACTGAGCAGACCAAACAAATAATAGAAAATAGAGCAAACTATGAAATAGGAGTGCTCTGGAGTAAAGAAAAAAAGAGGTATGATTGGAAATATATTGAATTAGAAATGGGATTTGTATTATAACAGTTACCTATAGCATAATATGTATGCTAAGACCAGAACATATTGACAAACTTATTAGTTCCTTCTACTGAACAAAATCAGAAGTTTGTGCTAGGAAGGATACAGTGATGGAGAGAAAATCTTGCTTGCCACTCACTGGCTTGTGTGCTGTTGGAATGACTTTTGGTGCCCTTTTTAACCATAATCTTTTTAATCCATGAAGTTAAATTTAATATTAAATGAACAACATTTATATACACTCTAAAGAAGAAATATTTGCACACTGCATTACTCTAGGGCAGTTTATTTGGAGTTTTTTATGTGTTTAGTAGTGTCTCTACCCCAAAGACTTATGGTTACATTTGATTTATTTTTTTAAAGAGTTTTGTGTATGAACTATTGCATGATATTTGCTTTTAGTGTCAGTGTGCCTTATTTCTCTCCTAAACATTTAACCTGCCTTTGATATTCTTTCATTCTGGGATTTATTATTATTATTTTTTAAAATTTTTATTTATTTATTTGTCAGAGAGAGAGAGAGAGAGAGAGAGCACATGAGCACAAGCACAAGCAGGGGGAGCAGCAGCTTCCCCCTGGGCAAGGAGCCTGATGTAGGACTTGATTCCAGGACCCTGGGATCATGACCTGAGCTGAAGGCAGACACTTAACTGACTGAGCCATTCAGGTGTCCCTCTGGGATTTTTTTTAAAGTATGTGAATTCTCTTTTGTCATGATTGTGTTGAGCATCATTTTCCTGCTTCAGGGTAACTCCGGAATCTATTCTATAGTGATTACTCTAGGTTGGGTAAAATATTTGAATTTGAAAGCACCTTAAGGAATACACCTCAATCATATCCAAATATGAGATTTAGGGAAAGATTGTATGTCATAGAATGAGTAGCAAAAGGTTGCTTTGTATCCTCTGTAGCCTAATAAATCAGGCCTGAGACATCAATCTTTCTTTCTTAGTCTGAAAAATTTGTGCCATCTCCCCACCTGACCTTTAAGTAAAAGGATTATTTACAGTTACCAAATAGATTTTTAGAAAAATAAAAATTAGAGCAGGGTAAACCTCCTCACTTTAAAATAATTAGAAAAATTTGCATTCAGAGATTAAAAAAAAAGTTATTCTTATGTGATCCGTCTGGATCAGTGGTTCTCAATGGGCAGGTTTCCCCCTGTGGGACATTTGACAATGTTTGGAGACATTTTGGCTATCACATGTGTGGGGGTTTCTACTAGCAACTAGTGGGTAAAGACCAGAGATGCTGGTGAACATCCTTCAATGCACAGGACAGTCCCCCACAACAAGACTTATCTGGACCCCAAAAGTCAGTAACGCTGAGACTGAGAAACCCTGATGTAGGTCAGTGGTTCTCACAGAGTGTGGCTTTCAGACCAGTGGCTTCAGCATCACCTGGAAAATTGTTAGGTATGTGCACCCTTGAGCCTCCTCTTGGGCCTCGTAATAGTGGGGCCCAGAGATTCTGATGCATGTTCATGTTTGAGAACCACTGAATGCATAGTCCAGTCTTCTTGTTTCTCAGTCACTTTGAAGGATATGGATTCTCGCTCTCCACTCAACCTTTCCCTTTAATCAGTACCTAAAGTTTAAAATCCAGACCTTTCACAAACTCCAATTTCTTCTCTCCTCAAGAACCTTTTTGTGTGGTGGCCTCTCTCCAGTTCTCTGTTCCAAAGAAATCCACTTTCCAGGAGCAAGTTGTGTCGTCTTTCCCTTTGTATCTTTCTAAAACATTGGCAGTAGCCAATATTTACTTTGGTTTACCACAACTGGTCTACCCCACACATTTGTGTCAGGCTGTAGCTTGTGCCCTACTGAGTCAGCGCTGGTGATGGATGTGTATGCTGTTGCTCAGCATGTTTCATCAAAGGGCTTTCAAGATTAGCACTTGGAATTCTCTTTAGCTATGAACCTGTTAGGTCCATTTTGTTCTGGAGTTCGGGAAGTATCCCTGGTTCTCATCCTGTCATCTCCTAACTGATGAATCGCTTCCATTTGGGATGTAACTCAAACTAGAATCCATATCATAAAATGACTCAGTGCCTATCTCAAGTGATGGCAAGATAACATAGATTTCTTTCCTTATATTTTAATTCCAATATAGTTAATGAATAGTGTTATATTAGTCTCAGATGTACAATATGGTGACTCAACAATTCTACATGTTATCCAGTGCTCATTGTAATGAATGTTTCCTTAATCCTTCACCTCTTTCACCCATTCCCCCACCCACCACCCCTCCAGTAACCATCAGTTTGTAGTTAAGAATCTGTTTTTTGGTTTGGCTCTCTTTTTTAAAATTACTTGTTCATTTGTTTTGTTTCTTAAATTCCACATGTGAGTGAAATCATAGGGTATCTGTCTTTTTCTGGCTGACTTATTTCACTTAGCATTATACTCTCTAGATCCATCCATGTTTCAGACATTTTATGCTATAATAATTTCCCATCGTGTATATATACCACATCTTCTTTATCCATACATTTATCAGTGGACACTTGGGCTGCTTCCATAATTTGGCTACTGTAAATAATGCTGCAATAAACATAGGGGTGTATATATCTTTTCCAATTACCGTTTTTGTATTCTTTGGGTAAATAGCTGGTAGTGGAATTGTTAGATCATAGGGTAGCTCTATTTTTAGTTTTTTGAGGACCCTCCATACTGTCTTCCACAGTGGCTGCACCAGTTAGTTTGCTTTTCCACCAACAGTGCATGAAGGTTCCTTTCTCTCTGCAACCTGTCAATATTTGTTGTTTCTTGTGTTTTTTATTTTACCCATTCTGACAGGTGTGAGGTGATATCTCATTGTGATTTTGATTTCCCTGATGATGAGTAATGTTGAGCATCTTTTCATGTGGGCTGTCTGGGTGTGTTCTTTGGAGAAAAGTCAGTTTATGTCTTCTGTGCACATTTTAATTGGATTATTTGGTTTTTTGGTGTTGAGTTGTATAAGTTCTTTATATATTTTGGATACTAACCCTTTATGGGATATGTCATTGGAAAATATCCTCTCCCATTCAATTGTTTCTTTTAGTTTTGTTGATTGTGTCCTTTGCTGTATAGAAGCTTTTTATTTTGGTGTAGTTCTCATAGTTTATTTTTGCTTTTGTTTCCTTGCCTCAGGTCACATATCTAGAAAAATGTTGCTGTGGCTGATATCAGAGACATTATTGCCCGTGCTCTCTTCTAGGATTTTTATGGTTTCCATTCTCACATTTAAGTCCTTAATCCATTTTGAATTTATTTTTGTGTATTGTGTAAGAAAGTGGTCCAGTTTCATTCTTTCACATATAGCTGTCTGGTTTTCTCAACACCATTTGTTGAAGAGGCTGTTTTTTCCCCATTGCATATTCTTGCCTCCTTTGTTGAAGATTATTTGACCATATAATTGTGGGTTTATTTCTGAGCTTTCTAGTATGTTGATCTATGTGCTGATTTTTGTGCCCCAAACGTATTGTTGTGGATACTACAGCTTTGCTGTATATCTTAAAATCTTGGGTTGTGATACCTCTACTTTTTTGTTCTTTTTCAAGACTACTTTGGCTATTTGGGTTGTTTCATATTTCTAGGCAAACTTTTGGATTATTTGTTCTAAATTTATGAAAAAGGCTGTTGGTGTTTTGATAGGAATTGCATCAGATCTTTGGATTGCTTTGGGAATTGTGGACATGTTAACAATACTTGTTCTTCCAGTCCATCAGCATGGAATATCTTTCCATTTGTTTGTGTTATCTTCAGTTTCTTTCTTCGGTGTTTTATAGTTTTCAGAGTACAGGTCTTTCACCTCCTTGGTAAGTTTATTCCTGGGTATTTTACTATTTTTGGTACAATTATAAGTGGGGCGGTTTTCTTAGTTTCTCTTTCTGCTACTTAATTATTGGTGTATAAAATGCAATGACTTGCTGTATATTGATTTTTGTATTCTGGGACCTCACTGAATTCATTCATTAGTTTAGTAGGTTTTTGGTGGAGTCTGTACTGTTTTCTTCCTTTTCTTTTTTTTTTTTTTTACTTTTTTTTCTTTTATTTATTTTCAGCATAACAGTATTCATTATTTTTGCACCACACCCAGTGCTCCATGCAATCCATGCCCTCTCTAATACCCACCACCTGGTTCCCCCAACCTCCCACCCCCCCGCCACTTCTATATAGAGTATCATGTAATGTGCAAATAGTGGAAATTTTACTTCTTCCTTACCATTTTGGATGCTTTTTATTTCTTTTTGTTGTTAGAGCTGACAGGTTTTCCCCATTGAGTATGAGGTTAGCTGTAAGTTTCATATATGTTCCCTCAAAACCTAATTTGTTGAAGGTGAATGGATATCGTACTTCATCACATCCTTTTTCTGCATCTTGAGATGATCATATGGTTGTTGCTCTTTCTCTTTTTGATGCGATGTATCCTGTTAACTGATTTGCAAATACTGAACAAACGTTGCATCCCAGGAATAAACCTCACTTGATCTTCGTGAATGATGTTTTTAATGTATTGTTCTATTTGGTTTGCTAGTATTTTATTGAGGATTTTTGTATCTGTGTTCATCAGAGGGATTGACCTACAATGCTCTCTCTTTTTTTTTTTGTCATAGTGTTTTTATGTAGTTTTGGTATCAGGGTAATGCTGGCCTTGTAAAATGATTTTGGAAGCTTTTTTCCCCTCTTCTATCTTTTTTAGAGGAGTTTGTCAAGAATAGTTATTAACTCTTTAAATGTTTGGTAGAATTCACCTGAGAAGCCAGGGACTTTTTGTTGGGAGTTTTTTGATTAGTGGTTCAGTTTTGTTGCTGGTAATCAGTATTTTCAGATTTTCTATTTATTTCTGACTTAGTTTTGGGAAGGTATATGTTTCTAGGAATTTATACTTTTCTTCTAGGTTGTGCAATTTGTTGGCATATAATTTTTCACAATATTCTCTTACAATCTTTTGTATTTCTGTGGTGTTGGTTGTTTTCTCTCCCTCTTTCATTTCTGATTTTGTTTATTTGCATTGCCTCTCTCTTTTTGATGAATTTGGCTAAAAATTGATCATTTTTGTGGATCTTTTCAAAGAACCAGCACCTGGCTTCATTACATCTTTTTTTTTTTTTTTTAATTTCCTATTTTGTTTATTTCCCCTCTAATGTTTATTAGTTCCTTCCTTCTACTGGATTTGGGCTTATTTGTTGTTCTTTCTCTAGCTCCTTTAAGGTAAGGTTAAGTTGTTTATATGAGATTTTTCTTGCTTCTTCAGGGAGGCTGGTGTTGCCGTAAACTTTCCTCTTAGAGCCACTTTTGCCGCATCACAGAAATGTTGGAGGAGTCAGGTGTGTGAGAGGAGGCTGAGGCGGGGCACAGGTGGTTAGCAAGGTTTGCACAGCTGTGCAGTGGGAGAGGAGCTGAGGTCTGGCTAGAGGGGGGCATGTCTGCTGGAGAATGTGTGGTGGGGTGTGCTGTTAGCAAGTTAAGTAGTGAAGGTTGGCCCTGTCCTGGTTCCTGAAGGTGCGTCCATGTGTCCAGGCTGGGGGCTGGGAGAGGGAAATGGCACCCGCCAGCTCTTTTGTTCCTGGAGAACTTTCCCAGGGATCCTGCCCCTCCAGCACAGACTCTGAGATTGGTAAACAAATCTCCTTTTGAGGCACCTCAGGCATTTTTCAAACCGTTGCTTGTCTGCAGGACTGCCTTTTTAAGGGCAAGGACTCAGTTTCCTGTCACTCTCCTGGCTTTCCCAGAACCAAACCTGCTGATTTATAAAGTTCCAGGTGTGTAGACCTGCTGACTGTAAGAACTCTTGAAGTTATGCCCCACGGGTTTTCAAAGCCAAATGTTGTGGAGATTCCCCATGCCTTGTGTACGTGGCATTAATGTCTGTTTCTTTTCTTTCTTGACTCCTGTGGTGTCCCTCCCTCCTGTGGATGATCCCACAGGTCCCTTTATGTCCTGACCTTGTTTGCCCTTTTTGGATGTGGCCTCTTCTCTCCATTTAGCTGCCGAGAGTGTGTTCTGGTAGTCTTTGGGTTGTTTTCTGGGTTATTTACCCTGATGTGGCTGTTATCTAGTTGTATCAAAGGGACACGGTGAGCTTAGGGCCCTCCTACTCCATCATCTTCTTCCAACATGGTTTCTTCATATATTTTTAAAAAAAAAAAAAGTATACCACATTTTCTTTCCTGCCCATAGTGCAAAAAATGGAATGTCTAGAATTGTGAGACCAGGAGCTGAATTTTATTACTGATCATTTTGGTAACTTGAGATGGACCTCTAGACCTTAAATTCTAGTTAGGAAATCTTTAGGTTTGCCAACCTCATTCCTTCCCCATCATGCATTCAAATCCTCATTTCATTAAAGGAAAAAACAGCTTTTGTATGAGCCTTTATGATGGAGTGGAGGAATGCAAATCTTATAATTAAGAACTCAGTCTTCATTATTAGCCTGCAAATCATACAATAAAATAAACCTGGCAGACATGGCCAACTGTTCATACTCAATTAATTTGGAAATATATTATTCATCTGTTGTGGCCTTCTATTGCAGCTGACAGTTTTGCTTCTCTTCAGCTTTATTAAGGATTTCTGGCAAGTGGCAGTGCCAAAAGGGGTTGAAAGCCTAAACACAAAGCAATTGTTGTAAATCTGGAGGAGAGGTGAACCGTGTAACCACCTATAGCTTTCTTCCTGAATTGCCTCCTTCATTTCCATGAGGGCTGGAGAGAATCTAATGAGTTGATATAAAAAACAGTTTACATTGTCATTTGGGAAAGTGATCCCTGATCATGAAGCTTTCCGACCAAGTAAGGGTCACAGAGCTGCGGTGAAGACAATGTTCACATTCATCCCAGATTAAAGATAAACTAATGTACTGACTTGCCAAATGGTCTCTTCACATCTCATTTTGTGTTGTCCTTCCAGGCTAGGGAGGTAATTGTGCTCTTCGTGGCCCTAGACTCCTTTCCTTTTCTTGATATCAAAGAAAGGAGGGTAGGCTGCCTGGGTGGCTCAGGAGGTTAAGCGTCTACCTTTGACTCAGGTCACGATCAAGGGATCATGGGATCATGGCATTAATGTCTATTTTGTGGGTTCTTGTTCAACGGGGAGTCTGCATCTCCCTCTCTCTCTGCCAGCCTCCCTGCTTGTCCTCTCTCTCTTTTAAAAAAGGTGATCTGAGTTTCATTTCTTTGTTTTTATCTAGTTTAAATGTAACCTTGGATTGTGTCTCCCTTTTTAAAAGGTATGCAATGTGGTTTTTTTTTCCCCTTAAAAATAGCCCTCATGTGGCCTTTTATAATTTGCAAAATTAGGACCTATTTCTGTTCCTGAAAAAGTAGCTAAATTCTGTAGGTTCCTGGGCTCCTTTAAGATGATCAATAAAATACAGACAGACCGTTTCCTTCAGAACAATTACCACCCATCAAAACAGGCAATTTTGTGATGATGTGAATTCAGCAGACTTGTTTTGTGTGTGTATGTGAGGAGAAAAGAGTTTTTCATTTCCTAAATCTATGTTTTTTAGGGAATGGGTGAGGATGGATGGTGACAGTTCTTGTTTGAAGGTGTGTGTGTGTGTGTGTGTGTGTCCATCCATCCCTGGGGGCAGTAGACTGTTTTAGGATGGCATGGAATCATGGAAGGAATAGATGTTTTAGAATAACAAAGAATGGATCTGTGAGGTAAAATCTGTCAGGCGTTTATCAAATGCTTTAAAAGTCAGGCTTCCTTTTTTGGAACCCCTGCCTTAAACATTTTATTGTCCTCAGTCATCAATCATTTCCCAATTCAAATGCTAATCACTTTCCAAATAGGCCCTCTCCAGAAGAGCTGCCTATCTGTACTCTGCCTCCATCATGCTTATCAGAATTCAAGGTTCTGTTTCATGGGTACAGGCAAATAAAAGATACATGAATGTACCAGCATAAAATATAGTTTCCACTCCTAAAGCCTCTAGAAAGAAATAGAAGGGAAATGGGGCACATATCTTGCTTTGTTAATATGATTTTGCATTTTGCCTGTCACATTGCAAGAACTCAGTCATTTGTATCTTAAACAAATGAGTACAGAAGCAAACATGAATTCGGGTTCTATAAGAAATGTGACAGTAGAAACAGAACCAGTAGAAACAAAAGGTGCTTTTACTGGTCATTTAAACTATTTCTTTCTCTTAAAATGATATTATACATAATGCACTTCAGGTATGATATGAAAAGAAAATGTTACAGTTGTCTTGTTCAGCTGAGTTAGTCACCCCAAACAGGACAGCTTAGCTCAAAACAAAGCATTGTGTCTCTGCTTCCCTGTAATAGGCCTTTGTCAAATTACACGAGCTTTAGATCACCCTTCCTCGAGACTGTTGCTTTAGCAGCGCGAGGGCAGTTCCCCAGGTTAGGTGTTGAGATGATGCATGGATATTATGCTGGACAAATGTCAGCTTGGTGTTGGGGTCAAGGGAATAGGGAGAGTACCTGCTACATCCTGACCCCCTGAGCGCTGATACAGGAGGGGATTAATGGCATCCTACCAACGAAATTCTGGATTGCTACGTTTATAGCTCTCTTCTGGGAACTTCCTCTCCCCTTAGGTTCATCTCTTCATCAGAGCTTGGTAAAGATGATTTGGCAAAATAAGAGATGGGTATTCTCCAAAGGTCTGCCAGATCAGTTCACCAGATCCTTCTAATTCCTTACCTTGCTGAACCTCAGGCTTATTGCCACCTCAGAGGGAGAGGTGCTAACATGTACTGCTTAAATATTACTGGAGTCTGGATCCTGGTTCCATCATCTTTTGGCTGTGGTCCCGTAGGCACGTTGCTCAACTCTTCTGTGCTTCAGTGTCTCCATTTTCTAAAATGAGATTTAGTAATTGCACTGATGTCAATGGATAATTGTGTTAGGTGAGTCAATATGTATAACAGTCTTAGAACTGTCCCTTGCATATGGTAAGTACTCGAAAAGTGTCAGCTACTTTTTATTGTCTTTGTGTCTGTCTCCCAGGAGCATTAGATGGTTTCAGTCAGAGGGAAGTGTGGCTACTTGTGTTATCCATGATGACCTCTCCATGGCATTGTAGATTGCTAATGGAGTAGGAGAGGATCAGGACTTGGACAAACCCCCTAGGAGGTAATTGCAAGGGACAGAAACCCTAGTTGACACTTTCTACTCCTTTTCCTGTTTCCATATGGTGACTGACAGATTTCTAGGGAAATTAAAAAAAAAAAATTAATCAGTGCACTTTGGGTACCTTTATTTTATCTAATCCATTTTTAAGAATGGGTGAACGTTAGAAGATGCCTAATAGGTAGGGTTTATTTTTCTCACAGCACGGGGAGTCTAGAATATTGATTATTGGTCTAGTGACTGGGGGTGGGGGTGTTACTGTGGTGACTCTGAAATTCTTGTGGCCTTTTCTTCATATGTGTTACTTCATTCGTGCCCCTCTCCGTCTGAGAAAACCAAAGCTTTCCCAGACCTACCTCTCCCCACCCCCAGCCCATCCTTCATCCGGGCACTTTTTAGTAAGCTCTCATTGGCTAGAATTGGAATGGACACCTGACAAGCCCTACTGCAAGGGGAGCTAGGAAAGTGGGGCACAAGGATGTCAAATTGGATTTAAACAGATCATGACCTATTGCTTAGATTTAGACAGTGACCGAATATTCTCAGGAATCTGCGAAGAGGGTGGTGGCAGTGATTGGCATTGGCTAGGCCATTAGCGATATCTTCCAAATAAGCATCCATATTTACTGCTCTTGCCTATTTCAGTGGTAAGCACTTTCACTTGAACTATATCTTGGTTATTCATCCAAACAAATTCATAAATAGGTATCTCATTTTACAATTGAGATAAATGAGGCCGCTACTAAGTGGTGGGGACAGGATTCAAATTCAGGTCATCTGATGTCATGTTGGTGCTCTAACCCACTTTCCCATAGTGATTATATTAGAGCCAGAGGCAAAATGATTACCTGGCACTTCCTTGAAAAAATGAAATGTGATTTGTCAGGCTCATTATTAGAGAGAAGAATCTCCGGGGTCTCATATTGTGAGTCCTGAGTTGAGAATTACTTGTCACAGCAAGTGACCCAGAATTTCCATGAAGCTCAGCCTTTCTTCTGAGCCCCTGGACACTTTCATATCTGTACCCATTTCAGGAATTGTGTCTTGATCTCTTGTATTCTTCTGCCTGGGATTCTTTTTCTTCTGTCACTTTATGGCAAGGCCCAGTGAAGTAGAACTCATACAAGGTGCATGACCCTGGACATTTCTTGACTTGTGATTACCCTGATGTAATGACATCTTTTCAAGAAACACTCACACATAACTGGTGTGCCTCCTTTCGGTGTAGGGAAGAGTTCACAGTTCACCAAGGATGCTGTCGTGTATTTTCCACCCTGATTGCACTTACATCTGGTTTGAAGCCTAATTATACCCATCAGCTCTGGCCTGCGTGTCTAGCTGTGAGGCTGCGGGGAAAGTTGGTGCTGTGTTCACTTAAAGGGGACTTAGCAGGATTCTCATAAGGGAGATCTAGTAGCCCCTGGTTTAGATCAGGGAAAAGGGAGGGCTTCTTTTTTTTCCCATTCCTTTTTAGACAGTGTGGGGCTTGGATACACTGAAGGAAGCGCAATAATATGACGATGCTCTAGCACCTGTTGATATTGGGGAAGGAGACACTTTTCCCTTTTATTCCCTCCAACACCACTTCTTAACAGTTGTTTTTCTCCTTTCAGGTCTCCATCACAGTGATGAAAAACCTTCCCACAGATCTGAAAGTCGTTAGCACGTCAGTGTAAGTACTATGTGGTTTTTTCGTAAATTCTCAGAATGCTTTGAGACCTTAGCACGTCTGTCTAGAGCAGAAGTTAGCAAACTTTTTCTATAAAGGACAAGATAATAAATATTTTAGACTTTGCTGGTCATCTCATCTCTGTTGCACACACTTAATTCTGCCACTGTATCATGAAGATAGTCATCTGTAATATGTAAATGAATGTGCATGGCTCTGTTTCAATAAAACTGCTTGTGAACTCTGATATTTGAATTTCACATAATTTTCACATGTCTGAAAATATTCTTATAAAATTTTTTTAAACTATTTTAAAATTTTAAAAAACCCTTCTTATCTCATGGTTTATACAAAAAGATTTGGTCTGTGAGATGGTCTTCGTTGAGTCTTCTTCTAGAGCAAATCTGTCTAATAGAATTGTCTGTGATGGAGATGGCCTATAATACTGAGCACTTGAAATGTGGTTAACACAACTGAGGAAATGAATTCTTGATTTTAATTAATTGCAATTGAATTTTAATTTTAAGTATCAACTTGTAGCTAGTGACTCCTATATTGGACTGAAGTAGAACTCCACTGTTTATCTTACAATATTCAGCACTCTCAGGTTTTTTAACTTTTGGATTAGAAATTTAAGTACCTGGAAGAAGCCTGACTGGCCTAGTTAGGGCAAAATCACATAGACAGTTAGCTTCAGGAGTCCCATTATTGGTGGGGTCAAGTTGGGGGTGGATTTCTTGCCCAAGAGAGCCTGAATATGTAACCCAGTGGGGATTTGCTACAATCTCCTGAAGTTCTTGCCTTTTAGGAAGAGCTCCCTAATGAAAAAAGAAAGGAATGACTTCAAAATAACTTACTCTTGGTAGCAGTGGAGTAAGAGAGAGATTCTGTCGCTGTACCTCATTTCCACAGTCCTCAATTCATACCACAGTGTTGACTTTTATAACCTGTCAGAGAATGTCATTGTCATTTTTAAATATGCTACATGTGTAATCAGTCAGCAAGTATTATTAAGCATCTGCTGTATCCTTATTAGCACAGGGCAAGGTGTCTTCGCAAATCGTTTCAGATTTCTTCTTCATCTCCTGCAAGTTCTCACATAGAGTGCTGTTTTGCAAACAATTAAAATGAAACCATAAAAATAGTATGGATTATCATTCTGTTACAGAAGGCACTTCAGAACTATATCATGCAAAAGCTAAGACTTTAACTTTATATCAACTTCTGAAACTCTGAGAAAGTTTAACTTTCAGAGCTTTGGCCCTACAAATAATGGTCTGTTTATCTGCTTAGGCTGCTAGTCATTCTTGCCTCCTACTTGGGAACCACCTGGAAACTTCCTTGTTTGTGTGGTGTGTGTGCAGAGATGGGGATACTCATTCTGAATGATAAATCAGGTAAGGCACCATTGACATTTCATCTGAGGCTGAAACTGTAGGATGGTGCAAGTCAGGAAAATTTTGGAGCAGAGATTTCTAGAAACAGCAGCTTCAGGCACTCTAGAGCAGGAATGAAATTTCTTTGTTAAAGGAAAGAAAAGTGGCTATAGAGATTTGGAGCATAACACAGTAGGAAGGCACTGAGGGGTGGATTCTGGAGATGGTCTATGATCAGATCATATAATGAGGTGTGTTAAGCACTCAGCACAGATCTGGAAAGTGCCTCATTTTAACACACTGTACACAAAAATTGCATCACTGACTTTGGAGGCAGGACTGTTAATTTATGGCTAAATTGAAGGTAAAGAATCAGTCAATGAACATGCATCCAATTGAGAAAATAAGTTGGTAAAATTATGGTCCTAGTTTCCCTCAAGATATTGTAGACCAAGTAGTTCAGAAGGAAATGCCTAATGTTGAGCTGAGCAGAGGGATGTAATCTAGAAACCTCTAAGAATGGATGAGTTGGATCTCTTTTGGTCCTTTTGGGATTTTAAAAAAAAGCCTCAAAATGCTGATAAATTGCAGGGCTCAGACAACCAAGAGAAACTAGTATATTAAATCATAGAAGATGTAGAGCTAAGATATCTAACAAAAAAAGCCGTTTGCTCTGAGCAGAAATCAACAAGAAGTCCATAGAACTAGAAGGTAAAACAGCAACAAAACGAATCAGAACAAATTATCAAAATTATTAAATCCATGGAGCCCCAGAAAACCTGTATATGCAATATATATTAACATTTTTATTTATTTATTTGTCAGGGGAGGGGCTGACAGGTAGAGGGAGAAGCAGGCTCCTGCTGAGCAAAGAGCCCTGATGCGGAGCTTGATCCCAGGACTCTGGGATCATGACCTGAGCTGAAAGCAGATGCTTAACCGACTGAACCCCCCAGGTGTCCCTGTATATGCATCATCACCTGTAGTCTGAATACTTGATTGCTAGATCTTGGCATGGCTGCCAAGGTTTCAAGTCAAACTTGTAGAAGAGGTACTGCAACGACAGTATTTTAAATATCTATGAATGAAGGTAAAAGCAGGATTCTTTGAGAGAGAGAGATCATTCATTTACTTCGATAATAATGTTTGGAAATATACCTATGAACAGGGACTTTGCAAAGTAGTATATTCCATGGTTGATTTCAAACCCATTTTGAACACACTTTTTTTTTTTTTTAAGATTTTATTTATTTATTTGACAGACAGAGATCACAAGTAGGCAGAGAGGCAGGCAGAGAGAGAAGAGGAAGCAGGCTCCCAGCTGAGCAGAGAGCCTGGTTCGGGGCTCCATCCCAGAACCCTGGGATCATGACCTGAGTTGAAGGCAGAGGCTTTAACCCACTGAGCTATCCAGGCGACCCTTCTTCTTCTTCTTCTTTTTTTTTTAAATTAACTTAAAAATATTTTATTTATTTATGTGACACAGAGAGAGAGCACAAGTAGGCAGAAAGGCGGGCAGAGAGAAAGGGGGAAGCAGGCTCTCTGTTGAGCAGAGAGCCCAATATGGGGCTTGATCCCAGGACCCTGAGATCGTGACCTGAGCCTAAGGCAGAGCCCTCAACCCACTGAGCCACCCAGGTGCCCCATTTTGAACACACTTCTTTACGACGGTAAAGTGGGGAGGGCAAATGCAGGTTGATTTGCTGGTACAGGTAGAAGGAGACTCTGATGATCCCCTTCAGAGCACCACCAGTCACACAGGCCATTGGCTTGAGGTCTTCACCCAGCTTTTGAGCATGTGCACCAAGGGGTTGTGATACCATTATCAGGTATAATTTATTTCATTACAGGTATCAGTTTCTAGAAATCAAACATGACTGTGGGGAGTAAGGACTTGCTGTTATGGAAATATTTTTTATGGAAATGCAAAATTTCCATTGCTACCAATAGCAGTGGCTTAATAGTATGCAATACTGGTGTTAGGGTACGGAGTCGACCACCCCTCAATCAGACAGAGAACACTCTCGAAAATGCAAGTCACACAGCGAGGTTTATTTCCAGCTAGCTGGGGTCCAAGTATCTGCCCAGCGCAGCGGGTTTCAACAAGGACCCCAAGCTCTCAGAGCTAAGGGTTTATATAGCATTTTCAAGGCACTTTTTCATAGCTACCTATATATCTTGCACCACACTTTGACAATTTAATTTTGTTTAACTTTTTGCCCCCCCGGCATCACCCGGGTGCCATCCTGGCGGTTAAGTGAGATTTAAGTTTAGAAGAAATTTAACTTTATTTACATTTCCTTCTGCCTCAGCCTCCTTCAGTTTTATGGTGGGGAGGGTGACACCAGGCCTCAAGGAACTGAGTCATTTGTCCCTGGAAACTGAGCTATTGAGAAGACAGCTTCTTTGTTGTATATCACTAGGACATTTGGAAACCAAGGGAGACTCCTGTCTTGCAGGATTGTGATCTCTGCAAGTTAACCATTTGTTTTTCTTTAACATCTGGTCCCTGTGGCACCACCACCTAACTGCCCTGGTGGTATATGATTAAGTTGTTTTTTCAGGTTTTAGCTAGTTCCTCTTATCTCAAGTCACACACCCAGTGTCAGCTGGTTAGGGACGCTCAGTAAAATGGCTCCTCGGCCTTCAGGATGGCCATTCTTATGCTAACCCACTCTTACAGTGCAAGGTGCCAGCTTTTGCTCTGCCAAGATGGCTGTACTTATGTCAGGGCTAGACTTGAGGTGGATACAGCCTTGTTTTTCTTGGCCTCCACACCTGGGGCTGGTTTCTGGGTCTTGTTTTTAAGTCCCCTGGGGAAAGGGGAGCAGGGACAGTTTAAGGGTTAAACAACAAAGTTATTGTTTAACCTCAATGGAAGCCTCTGGCTAAAATAAAAATATAAAATAGGTCCTTACAACTGGAAAGTGTTCTAATTCCCAGAAAATGTTATCAGGATTTTAAGACTTCTTATGGTTATTCAAGGAAAGGTAAGCTAATAACTGTGTGTTTGCCAAGAACACGGGATAGATATAAAGCCTAGAAAGCACCAGGTTTTGAGTTGTTCACGAGGGTCTAAGTTAGCTAGTTTTTGTATCTTGATTCATCGCAACTATTCTGTTTTATTTTTAACCATTGAAGAGGCTCCTTGACAGCACTGAGAGCACAGCAGGAAGGAGTTGTGGCTGTGAATGCACACTGAGGTCTGGGTATGGGGGGGGGCATCCATGTTGCACAGCCTTTTGTATCTTTCTATTTCAGTTACAGAATCAGAAATAAAAAAATAAGCCACCACACTTACCTCAAGCACCAAGGAGGACAGCGGCCAAAGAACAATATGTGATTTTTGTGAACAGTAGTTATCATTTTCTTTCTAGTGCAACTATTTTACTGTACCTACTTGGCTTTCTAATTTCTTAGAAGCTTCCACATAAAACAGACAAAAAAATCTGTGTCTCTTGATAGCCAAGTGGTTGGTTCTCACCCACTTTAGTTTCTACTGCTTCTGATGAACCTCGATCTTCATGCTTTACAGCTGACTCGTCTCCAGCTCATCCCTCCTTCTTGAGGGGGTGTCACTGTCCAGGCTTACTTTTCCTGGCATTGCAAATTGATCAGCCTTAATGACTTCATGGCAGATACACTTGGCCTTTTTAACCTGAAGGAGCAAACCTGATTCTTAAATACCTTTGAACTAGAGGGTACTATGCTAAGCGAAATAAGTAAATCAGAGAAAGTCAATTATCATATGATCTTGCTGCTATGAGGAATTTGAGAAACAAAACAGAGGATCACAGGGAAAGAGAGGGACAAGTGAAACAAGATGAAACCAGAGAGGGACATAAGCCATAAAAGACTCTTAATCTCAGGAAACAAACTGAGGGTTGCTGGAGGGGAAGGGGGAAGAGAGATGGGGTAACTGAGGGATAGACACTGGGAGGGTATGTGCTATGGTGAGTGCTGTGAATTGTGTAAGACTGATGATTCACAGACCTGTACCCCTGAAACAAGTAATACATTATATGTTAATGAAACAAAACAAACAAACAAATCAAATACCTCTGAATCCCAACGGCAGTCCAGGGCTAAAAAAAAAAATCCTTTCCTGCAATATGGCAAGATGAACCTCTGAATAGAAATACCTATCCTTAATGTTAAAAAACAATTCCATATTTGACCCTAAAATAATTCGATTTTAGAAAATGCTCTTCTCTGTCGGGTGGTTTAGTCAGTTAAGCATCTGCCTTCGGTTCAGGTCATGACCCGCTCCTGCATGGAGATCCTTGCTCAGCGAGGCGCCTGCTTCTCCCTCTGCCTGCTGCTCCTCCTGCTTGCGTGCTCTCTCTTACAAATCAATAAATAAGATCTTAAAAAAAAAATAGAGAGAAGAAAATGCTCTTCTCATTTTCCACACAATTTTAGCCACTTTCTTTTAACACCATGCACATAAAGCTAGAAGTAAAGTATTAAGGTTGAGGACACCACCCGAGAGATGAAATATGGTGAAAATAACTGTTCAAGGAGAAAGAAGGTAGTTTGAAGTCCACACATTTATAATCCTCTATTTCCTGCCAAAGGAGGATTCTGCCAGGAATATCGTATGATATAAACAGGGGAAAGAAGGCTTTCCATGGACCACTGAGCAGTCATTTTCTGGTAACCAGTCCCTGTCCTCTGCTATTCCTGTAATCTTTTTTTGACAAATCAGAACAAGTTTTCTTCACTTTTTCGACATCAGGGAAATTTGATGCTCCCAATATTGACTTTTTGATGTAATTGCAGTTTTATTTGATGGGATTTCAAAGAATCAGGAGTAATAGTTCTGTATGTCAATTCAAATGTATGCCCGTTAATAGACATGGGGATGCATACACACGTACACATGCACAAATACTATTTTGGAATGGAATGAAGTGATTCTGATGGTTTTAGATTTCATCTTTAGGAAGATCATCAATTATTTAAGTTTGGAATGCAGCCCTCCAGGAGACAATGTAATCTATAAGTGGCTGAGATTTTTATTTATACCTGGTAATGTGTCAAATGTTCACTTCACTTAGCATTAGTGTTTATTGATAATTTTTATAATCTCTAGGTTACTCTGTCTGATCCTTTTGATCCCATTTTTCTTTTAATATTTATACCTTTAAATATAATTAGAGATTGTTCATCAATTTAAAAGCTATTTAATAGCCTTTAAATATTCATTTTTAAATGCCCTTGGCTGACTTGAATGTCTCTGTGTGTTTGTGTGTATGTGTGTGTGTGTGTGTGTGTGTGTGTGTGAAATTCTTCCTAAATAGCCACAATACAAGAGTACAGCATTTAATACTGACTTAAATACACAAACTATTCAATTCAAACCTATGTAAATCATCTTGGGTTCAATTATGTTTATTCCATCTGTTTTTATCATCTGCTGTTAGGATAATTTATCATTTCTACATGGTATTAAAATGTAAATGAATCAAGAGAGGAAACACATCTGTGGACTGTTAGTTAATAAAACTACATTGGGCAAGTGAGCTAAGTCATAATAATTAATTAAATTTCACTGCCCATATATGCTTGTAATTGTATATTTAGTGTGCATTTGCATAATCACATAATGGGATCTATATGATTCATGCTTTGCTGAGCGTAAGCTGGATGCACAAATTACCAGTTCAAAATGAGAGTTGCTTATAAAGGTATCACAGAGATATTTTACTTTTATCAAGAAATAATATATAGGAAATAAATAAAAAAAAAATTTTAACAAGAGAACAAGTCTACCCCTCTATTTATTTACTTTTCAGTAAGTTTAAATCCTTGAGGGTAACAACATCACATGGATTCTGGGACCAGTGGCTCTAGCTGGAAGGTTTCTTTGGAATTCGGCATGAACCGTGCTGGAATTCACCATTTCCATGAGCTTGAGTTCCTTTCCCCCAGTTTACTCTAGCTTTGTTCTGTTGCCACCAGGAGTCACTGTGTTGTTCTTTACTTTGTACACATAAGCACATCTCTTGCCTAGCTAGAATTCAGTTTCATCTAGAGCATAAACCCCTTTGGTCTTGCAAAGAGTTGTGTGCTCCTCTGTTTCCAGACACCCTGTTTATAACTAGCAAAAATGGCCTTGGACCACAGCCTTCCAGACACAGTTGTCTCTACAGGAGTCCCGTTCCCAGCAGGCCTCCACAGGTTCTACGATGGTGGAAAGAGAAAGGCCAAAAAAAAGGGGGGGTAAAAAATCTTTGAATGTGAGTTACACATTCTTTTTTCTTTTTCTTTTTTTAAAGATATTTATTTATTTATTTATTTATTGAGAGAGATAAAGAGAGTGCAAGTGGTGAGGAGGGGCAGAGGGAGAGAGAGAATCTCAAACAGACTCCCTGCCTCGTGTGGCACCCAGTGCAGGGCTCAGTGTCTCAACCCATTAGATCATGACCTAAGCCAAAATCAAGAGTTGGACCCTCAACTGACTGAGCCACCCAGGTGCCCTTGTCAGTTATGCATTCTTAAAGTTTCGAAAAGTAACTGAAAAGATGTCAGCCCTGGCTTGGACAAATTCTGGCTTTGTTCTTTGAAAGCCTGCTTTTTAAAGTATAATGGTAGTATATTTAGTAGCTTTCTATCAGGGAAGGGTTTACTTTTTGGAAGACATGGTGTGAGCTGGTCAGATTAGGTATTGTCCTGAGCTAGCTTGTATGTTTAGGGCCCCTCACTCATAATATTTTGTGATTGAATCACATTCCAATCAGTCTAATCCCCAAATTTATTTAATTAAAAAAAATGAAGCCTTGTTTTAGGACCATATCCTGGGGCAACATTGTGCATACTGGCCTTAAACTCATAGATACATACGACTTCTAGCATTTGTTCCAGGTGGCTGGGGAACAATTTCCGCAGTGATGTGCTGTAGACAGTAGTCTTTAGACAAAATCTATTTTTGGTACTGCCCATCTCCACCTCCTCAAAACCTAGTCCTCTCCAGCTGCCCTCTGATTAGCAGATCAAAATAGCTCACTGCAAGTTTGAGTGACACAGACTTAACTTCTAAAGTATATTTGCATATTGAAAAGAACCTTGTCATTTTGAATAAATTTTGAAAATGCCAGTCTGTCCAAACCAGTCCCCTATCTGATGTCTTTTCCTGGCTCCTCAGTGCACCAAGTTCAAGTCTAAATTCCTCAAGGCATTTAGCATTGTCTCCTGGCTTTTTTATCTAGTGGTCACCTCTGCTTTCTTGTTCTGCCTTCCTTGTCACTCACCAGTGATCCTTCTTCAGCTTAAGAATTGGATTGCCAAGAAACCTCAAGTGAACACAGTTGAGCATTGCATTATTTAAAAAAAAATAATGGACAAGTGGTGTCAGGCACTAGACTGTCTCAGTCTCATAATTAGATTCCTTCTTCACTAATGCTAAATTAAAGAGCAGTTCAGTTGGGTGGCTATTCGAGATACCAGTCAATTGAAGATGCTAAAATGTGATTAGAATAAATTGGAAATAGAGAACCAGTTAATTCAGGTATCTAAGTGTAATTCCTTTTGTAGATGGGCAAAAAAAAAAAAGTCTCTCCTTCTGCCAAAAGAGATGGTACCTTCTTGTGAAAATAAAAATATAATAGAGCACCAGTACTACACACTGGTTCATCTGCTGAGCACTTTATCATAGGTAGAGCAGGTTCAAGTTGCAAGTTGAAGGGATAGGGCTGATTGCCAACCTAGAGAACAATCAGACAAGCAGTTAGTGAAAATAGAGCAACTAAAAAAAAAAATTATAAAAGGGAAAAGAATACAAGTTCCTTATGAATTCATTAAGAATGAGTGAATTTGCTTTGTTATTTAAATTTTACTCTTTTTGGAAAATGAATGCCCCTGTCAAAAATAATCCTCCTCAAAAGTTTAAGAAAAACCTGCATACAGAACTAAATCTATAGAGAAGATGTTTCCCTGGTAATAAGAGAATAAACCAAATAAGTAAAAGAAAAAACAAAAAATACTTGAAATAGTATTTTGAGTAGGCCTGATTGGGAAAAGAAAAGTCTATAATTCAAGACAATTTCAAATAAGTTAAAATGCTATATTACATCCGTGTGTTTAATAATTACTTATTTTGAACATAAAGAAGGTATGCAGTTTTGATTAATATAACACATTTCTCCCTGAATCTGTTAAACATTGAATTCTATTTCCTCCTGAGTCTTCTTGTTGGCAGGAACAGCTCTTCTTCCCCTACCTAGCTTTCTTTACTTTTAAACTTTTTATTCCTGATTAATTTCAGACCTACTGAAGATTACAAAAATAGTTCAAAGAGTTCCTTGTGCATGTCATCTAGCCTCTCTGTGAAAAATGCTTCTGACAGTGTACCATTGGTAGACTTATGGAATGACTTATTCAGAATAAAGTTATCCCACACAACTGTGTATGGGACCAAGGAAATAATTCATAGCAGAAGTGAGCCAGAGGGCCACAGTATCCTCTAGTCCTACATTTACCTTGTCACCTAGAAAAAGTTGGCTTCATAGAACTATGAACTGGCCTATTGAAAACCCAGTATGTCTCCAGGTGCCTATGATACACCATGTGTTGGTGTGGCTGTCCTATAAGATGCTATACGTGCTTTGAATTGATTGCTAATATCCAGTGCTCTTTCTCCCATAACCAAAGAGGGAGGTATAGGAATGGTTCCTTTCACTATTAAATCTAAGAACTACTCCCTCCCTCACAGTTTTTGTTTCTAGTGACTTTTGCTCTCATTTCCACAACCTGAGTTTTAGATGTCTCAGAGGATTTTGTTACCAAGAAAGTAGGCCTTCTACTGGAGCTGTGGGAGGTGGTGTGAAGATGGTTTCCTTGAGTTGAAATGGAGTTGAGACTAAAATCTGGCCTCTTGGGGCTCCTCATACCACCGAACCAATACAGTACATAGAGAAAGAGGTTGCTAACCTGGGTGAGATGACTTATTCCATTTGATGAGGAAAAGTTGGATTGCTTTTGCAGTGGAGACAAATGGATCTTAGAGGATTCACTGGGGACTTAGGACTTTCACATACAATAGTGGGGTTAATGGGAGATTAGGACAAGCCAATAAAGGCTGGACTGTCAAAGGCAGTCAAAGGCTTACCTTTGGGTCACTGTACCAGGTAGAGAATCTCTACTGTCAAGGTGGTAGCTAAGGTCAAGAGGAACAAACATGGAATGTGTGTTAGAAGACGGATGTATTAAAATATTAATTACTTCTCATGACCACATACAGAAAAGAAGACAGAAAAGAGATGCATATTATATATATATATATATTTAAAAATATGAATATAAGTTTTGTGTATATTAAGAAAGGAAAAAAGTAGCTTCTGATGTCTGGTAACTGGTTTGATACTCACAGTGAAGCCATGTTGTTCTCTTGTTGGACATAATCTCACAGAAAGTTAATGTCAGATTATGGTCACCCTGAGACCATAATCAATGAAACAAAAGCAAGGACAGTCATCAGGCCACAAACCACCACACAGCCCTCTCTCCCAGATAAGAGTGACTACGACAGCTTTTTCTGTTACAGATTTATCCTCCTCCTAGTTTGTTCTCCCTGTAGATACTATTCATTGAGACACCTGGTCATGGAATTGCCCCTGTTTTCGAACAGCACTCCACCTAAGTTAAATCCCTGTTTCCTCAGACCCTCCCCAAATTACCCAGTAAAAACCCAAATCCTGTTCGATGATGGGTTTTTTTTAAACATCTTCTTGACTCAGGCATCTCTTGGTTCCCTATACTTCGTGTTCTCCCTCAATGAAGGGAGTAATAAACCCAACTTGTTTAACTTGTTTTGCTGGTGCTGTTTGGCTGAAGGACATGGACAATATTAACCATTCATTTCTTTTTTCCTCTTTTCCCTGCCCTTGGGGCGCCTGATGAACGCTGATGGAGACCTTCTCCCTTTCTGGAGAGGGTGAGCGTTTTTTGTTTGTATGAAGGATGGTTGCACCATGATAGGCAGCAATGAGCAGTTGCTGTTGTAGGAAACAGGAAACTTCAGTACGAGTGCGAGGATGGTTGCTGGAGAGCAGACAGGATACACGGTGCTAAACATTTGCCTGTCACTCTCGGATCCATTCCCCTTTCTTCCTCTACCTACACTGCTCTGGTTCACAGGGAGCCTGATTTCTGGAAACCACACTGCCCACTGGTTTCTGATTAGGTTTGGCCAAAGGGAGGGACTGCCAGAACTTTGGCAGGTGGTGTTGGGAAGAAGCCTGCGGTGCTTCTCGTGGTGCTTCAGACCAAGGCTTCACCTCATGCGACGTTCTAGATCCAGTCACAAAGCCACTCCCTCCTAGTTGCTTCTGCCTGGTTCCTGCTCACATGTGCAGGCTTTCTCTCCCTGCCTTCTATAATACCCTGTGCTCTCTTTGCTCACCTGCCCTAAAAATGATAGCAACTCCCTGTTTTCTGGTTGCCTTAATTTTTCTTGTCTTCAGCTCTTCCCACATCTCTGTAAGTGCTTACCCTTTCTTGAGCTTTCCTCATCTTAACCTGACGATATACTGGATCAGCCTAATTTGTAGATGCCCTTTAAACACCTTTATAGAATATATAAGTCTTGTCACTGGTTATTTTGATAAAATTTTATTTTCCAAAATAGAGCAGCTTAATGGTAAGAATCCATTCTTAATGGTAAGAAAATCCTGTGGTGCGAACCCTGTCATTTTCTCCATATTCTTGCCTTTCTCTCCTTAGGTACATGCAGTTTCACCAATGGTTATAAATATTTGAAGCAATTAAGTGAAAAAATTCTAAACAGTCATTTTCTAATGATTGGAGATTTAAAAATAGACTTGACAAGACAAGAGTAGGGGGCTAGGCTGAAGCATAAATCTTAATGTTTTTCAGCCCCCGGAAACTAGTTGAAGGACATGATCTTCTCATTATGATTCAGATTTGCCCTGGCTTTAGCAGGAGTTATGCACAAATCCAGCTGGAGAAGAGGATCTTAATTTTTTAGCCTCTCAGTGGGTACTTGTCTGAATCTGCTTTCTCAAGGCTAAATGATACTCCAAGGTGCTTTCAAGATCAGAATTGAATAAGTCTGTAAACCCTTGACATGTCTGTAGGAGGCCTTTGGGGCAGGTCGTCGTCTTTGCAAATTGCCTCATATTTAAGCAAGGCAAAATAAAATCTGTGTGTAGGAACAATACAATTAACCAAAAATTGATATCTCTAAACTTCGAATACAGTTTATCATTGAAATTGTTCTGTTGATTCATCTTTATTGTCAATGTTTTTGAAAGGCTGCTACAGTTACAGCTGGAAGTTTTTCTTACACAAGATTTAAATAGTGAAGAAATGATTTCAGAATAAGAGTGTCAGTCATCGGTGGACATGTTCCTTGGGTTTTCTAAAACGAAAAGGCAAAATTCTACTTCCTCTGTACTAATCAGCATGCTGGAGGGAGTGTGATGTGGCCCAAAGGCCCAGGGAAGAGTTCTCACCTATTGTTGGGGCACAGCAGAATTTTGTTTCCCTTTTGCTTTTTCACTATATACTCAGTAAATGGGCCCCTTGTGGCCTGAAAGAATTCATGTACCTCCTTAACCACCCAAATTACCTCTAGGGAATGATTTAGAACTGTGGAAAGTCTGGCTCCCTGTCTTTGAAGAGCTTTGAACAAGTTGGGTGAAAGCAATTGCCAAGAAGCAAATAGAAATATATGCTATTTATGGAGTTGTTGAGTGTGTTTATTAGATGAGCCTATTAGCTGCAGCGGATGTTTAAACTTTTCAGCAAATAAGCATTTGAACCAGATTATTTTTGAGGGTCCATCTCTCTTCACATAGTCCATGAACACACATGCGGGTCATTTATAGGGTACATCTCTTAATTCAAGAAAGGTTTCTTCTGTCCCTTTTCTTTTGTTAGGAAGACAAGAAGGTGGGTAGAATTAGAGAGCGCAGTAATGTTGAAGAATCAGTGTTAAGCATGAAGTAATGGTGAGTTGCACAGGGTATAGATACAACTAGTCTGGGACTTGACACACAGCAAACCCAAGCCATTATAGACTTGGAATAAAAATTAAAAATAGGAACTGGTACTGTGTTTTGATTCACACCCATTTTCCTACTTTGTGGCCATTTTCCTTTTTTTTTTTCCTTCCTCTGCAAATCTAAATACTACCTACTTCTGAATACTCAGTTTGAATCTCTCCCTGGAGTTTTCTACGACAGATGCACATATGGACATCTCTTTCCTCTGAAATCTCATTGTTCCTATGGTCTGTAACATTCTGAGACAAAGAATTAGGTATTCAGTTACACTCAGTCAATGCTGGTGGAAAGAATCAAGCAGAAATATAATCTTTTGTCACCTTGCATTGTGTTCGAAAAGCACATCGTGTGTCATTTGATTTTCTCTGTTTAAGCCTTATTTCCCTTTCCAGACTATAAACTCATTGAAAGCAAGAATTAGACATGAGCATTATTCATGAGACCTTCCTTCTGCAGTCCTCAGCATATGTATACAAACACCTATATATTGGTTATTGATGATTCTTGTCATAATACATCAACTCATGGTTGGCCTGGGACATTTTAAGACGATTCACTTCTCTTTGCTAGGATTGGCCCTCCATCAGGTACCAAGTGATTCAACACTCAGAAGCCTGGGTGATTACCTTGTTAATTTTCCATGAACAATACTCATGCTCAGCATTGCTTTGATCTGCATTTCTTCAGATATTATGTTGCTCCTCTGAGTTTGGTGGGTCATAATTTGCCATTATGTTGTCACTTTGAAGGATGTAGTATCTTAGAAATTCCATTCTTGGTAAAAACGTTTTGTTTCAGTATGATTTTTTGCCCCATAGAGCAGAGCTTCTAAGTGATTTAAAGCAGGCTCACAACCTTTATCTGAAGAAGCATTTGTATTTCTCTCCTTGCATCTGCCCTTAGAAATTATGAAAGTCCGGAAAGGGAAATAGGTTTGTGTGATTTGGTCAGAGACCGCCTATAGGCTTGCTATTGGGAGTTTCTGGAAATTTAAATAAGGGAAGATCGTTCTAATATTTTCAGAAGAGCCTCTTTGTTCAATGGCTCAGTATTGATAAAGGCCTTTCATCAATTACAGAACAACAGGGCTCAGAGTTCTTTTGTGACTTGGAAGCGGACAGAAGTTTCCTTTGTATCTAGCCAATCAAGCAGACCCATGATGGAGTGCCAGGTTCTGGGGTAAATACAAGTCAGGCAGGGACTCTGCCTACAAGAAGCTCAGAATCTAATGCAGGAGAAGGAATATACTCAGGAGCATGGGAAAAGTGCAATAAGGAGCACATCTAGAGGAAACAAAGTTCCACAGAGCAGAGAATGATGATTTCTCCTCTGAGATTTCAGAAGGGCAGGTGACAGTAAAGCCCTTTTGGAAGAAGGCAGCTCTTAAATTGGATTTTGAAATTGGAGAAGGAATGATCCACACAGAACACAGGTGTGTACAGGAGGGTGGCTTGGGGCAAGAGTAAGAACAGGGGAGCATTCCTGGAGAGGGGACCTGATTTGTAAATGACAGGAGCTGCCGGATCATGTGGACCTGTAAGCAGTAGGGTACGCTTGAGATGCACTAAGCTGTTCTAAATTGCTCACGCAGAAAGTATGGGAAAGGAGGAGCAGAGCTAAGTTTTGAAAATCAGTGCATCTGTCTGTGTCGTAGTGGGGACCGTGTGTAAGGCTGAAGGATTTGGATTTTAGTTTGCAGGGGATTGAAATCCAGGGACATACTTGAAATAGGAGAGACGTGATCAGACTATTATTTTAGACATTTTACCTGTGTGGCTAAGAGGTTTGTCAAGGGACACCAATAAGGGCTGGGAGCCTGTAAGGGGACTCTGCAGAAGTTTATGCCAGACGGTAGCACCACTGCCCCTCCAGTTGGCGAAAATTAAGAACTGTTTATTGGTTTTAGTGACATTCTTTTTGGTAGAAATGCATGTTTTCTGGGATGGAGGATAAAGTAATTTATCTTGGTTGCAAATGTTTCTTCATTCTCAAATCTATCTTACTAATTGTCATGTAGATTGGGTGCCTGGGTGGCTCAGACCTTGAGCATCTGCCTTTGGCTCAGGTCATGATCCCAGGGTCCTGGGATGGATTTCTACGTCTGCCTCCCTGCTCAACCTGGAAGCCTACTTCTCCCACTCCTACTCCCCCTGCTTGTGTTCCTTCTCTCTTTCTGTCAAAAAATAAATAAAATCTTAAAAAAAACAACAACAACTAATTGTTATGTAGATATCCTTCTTTACCCTGTCTATAGACTTTAGTTTTAAGATCAACCTTACAAATTCATATAGAAGACAAGTTGTGGTAATAGCAAAAATATTTTTTAGTTGGTAAAAATAAAATTCTTTTTTTTCCCCTGAAAATACTGAACCTTTCTTCTTGTATGTATGGCTGTAGGAATCTCTAATGCTCCAGGATTATTATTATTATTTTTTAAAGATTTTACTTATTAATTTGACAGAGATTACAAGTAGGCAGAGAGGTAGGCAGAGAGAGGGGGAGAAGCAGGCTCCCCGCTGAGCTGGGAGCCTGATGCAGGGCTCCATCCCAGGATGCTGGGATCATGACCTAAGGCTAAGGCAGAGGCTTTTTTTTTTTTTTTTTTAAATTAAATTAAATTAAATTTTTGAAGGCAGAGGCTTTAACTCACTGAGCCACCCAGGCACCCCACTCTAGGATTATTTTTCTTAGGTTGGAATAGCATTTCAAAATAACTTGAGTGGGCCTTATTTAAAATTATAACATTCAGAAACTTCTGAGAAATAATACTTTTCTGTCATTGGAAAACTATTTAAAAACTAGGTCTGTGAATGACATTTTAGGACTTCAGTAAAGGATGAAACCTTTACTGAAGGTTACATCCATTTAGGATTCTTACAGGAGTTTCTTATGTGTAATAGCCCAAAGGTGACTTTATTTTGGGGGGGGTAAGTTACCTAAAATTTGTAAGAATCTTGCTTCTCACTTCTCTTACACATTTTTAGTGCCTTTTAAAAGCATAAGTAGCCTAGGTAATCGTTTGAAAATCTTCGTCCTTTTTTCAATGCCTGTTATCAAATAGTTCATTGTATCACTTATAAAAATATTCACCAGCACATGTGAAGTAGGGCACAATGAATGAATGGTTTTCTATGATTTTCTATTTTAAAACACATCAAGGGCTTAATTGAGCATTGTGGGCATTTTTCTTCCAACCCATAGCAGCACGAGAAAACAAATGCAGCAAATAATAGCGAGCACTTATACAGGACTAACTAGGTGCTGGCACATTTTCAGTCTTTACCAATATTGATTCATTTGAATCAACTGGTGTATTATACTATAAATTATGTGATCGTATATAGAATTCGTGTCCCAGTAGTTGTGAAAGCCAATAATTATAGTCAAGGATAGTGTCAGTCGTGTCCAAAAAATAATACTGAGGACTCCTGCATAGTCCTGAAGAGTCGAAATTATGTGTATGATCCATGCTTCTCAAACTTATGAAACAAATACAGTCACTCCTCTTATTGTCACAGTGCTTCATTGACCCTTGACCTTTCTACTAGCTGGGTGTCTAGCACTGGCGTCAGGGGCACACTCTCTTTTGCCATATTGTTCCAGAAAATTGAGAACTCACTTCGTCACAGTGTTACCATTGATGATAAATTTCTGTGGTCCCATGGACACAGGTCCGGGTGTGGTTTTTTCTATGGGGAAAGCTTGAACTCCACCTGGGCCCTCCTACCTGGACTCCCTCTCCCTGACACATGCTAAACATTGCTTAAGGGACTTGTCACTCATTCCCCTAGGACCACAGTTCTTCAGTTTACTCACCATGTTTAGCCATTTTTCCTCATTGTTCCCTGTCACCTTGGCAGGCTGTTCGGCCCCTAAAGGTTTTCTAGCATTAGAAATGCACTGCTCAGAAGTCAGCTCTTCCCCTGTAATCTTAGTATGAAGGCAGTGTCACCAGCCTCGATGGTCATATTATTTTAAGGGCCCCATAACCATATACTGATTCCAAACTATGATCAGGTTTAACTAATATTGCCTGAAAAAAACTGCCCTGCTTTAAAATTTTGAAGAGTAGGCATTAGGTTTTAAATACTTTTTAATTCTAAAAGATTCTTGGGTCCCACAGATTGGCCTTATTTTGCCTTATTGGTGATCTCTGAGTACATTGTGCAGGTAGTAACATCCCTCAGGTACATCCTAATTCAGAGAAATGGATGTGTGTTTATTCTAAATTTGTATATAAACTCCTTCAGTGACCATTCCCAAGATAAAGAATAAATCTCTTATTAAACTTTATACAGTGTCACACCTGATGTAGTAAAATGTCGGGGTTTAGAGCTGACAGCCAATAAAGAATTCTTGAGACACCTTTGGTGCAAAAAAGTGGTTTTATTAAAAGGCAGAGGACCCTTGGTCAGAAAGAGCAGCACTGGGGTTGTGACAGGTGACTGATTATATGCTTTCCAGTTGGGAAGGGCTTAGGAATAACATAAATCTCTAAGGAACTTTGGAAACAAGGTTTCCAGGATCCTGAAGGGGCTATCTATTGTTAGGAGAAGGTTGTTCATTACTGTCTAATAAAACCCTAGTCATGATACCCTTCAGATGTATATCAGTAAGCCCTATGCTTGAGGGATGATCGCCAACATAGATCTCTGGGGGTAGGGGAAGAGATAAAGAAAGTTTCCAAAGGACTCTTTATATGTTAAAAAAGACTTACAGGCACCTGGTGGTCTGGCTAAGATTGCCTCTCGTTCTTAGCAAAGCATTAACATCGAGGCTACTGTGTTCCTAGAGGAAGGTCACTCTGTCTGTTTCAAGGACTTGTCAATGGGTTGTAAGCAGTAAGGAGATTTGATTTTTTTCTTTTGCCTTTGTTTCCCCATCAAACCAAAATAAAACCACAGACAGAAACTAAACAAAACATCCCAAACTCTATCAAAGTATCTACTTACAAGCAAGGTAGATGATTTCTTGGGTTGCTCATCTCTTTTAACTTAAAGATACTGTACGTCCTCCTGAACTGGATTTGAATTCAAAATCCATAATCCCAAATAGGGCATACAGTTTCCTTTCTAAATGATCCTTGGCTCCTCTACTACTTGGAAATGAAGATTCAGCCTCTTTAAACACTTTTAAGCCCTATAATATCCTCCTTCCATTCTTCTTTTTATAGAGAAGGGTAGTGAACATAGGGAGGGGAAGGGCAAGGTACCTGTGTGCGTTTTTCTTAATCTTGGGCTCAAAGGCTGCTGAAACTACAAAAATTGGAGAACAAATCTGAGATGGAAGGAGGCAGGTAAAAATGTCTCAAAACCATCTCACCGAGTTGAATCGCTTATGGTTTTTATATCCTGTGATGTTGTGATTTATAATTAGAATTATATATCTGTTCTTTGTTCCCATTTCTGGCACAGGGTTTCTAAAACTCGTGGAATTTTCTATTGATGAGAGCAATAAAGCCTTGTGCTGGGTGAATGAGGTGATTTTTAGAATGCTCCTAAGAATGGGGCTGGTAGCCAGTGATTAGAAGGTTGGACTTCAGACCCACCCTGGACCTATAGGGAGTGGAGAGGGGCTGGAAGCTGGAAGCTGAGTTCTGTGTTCAATGGACAATGATTTAATCAATCAGACCTAGGTAATGGAGAACCCATCAGAACCCAAAAAGGCAGGTTTCAGAGAGCATCTGGGTAGCAAATAATAGTATAAATATATATATATATATATATATATATATATAAAATACTAGGTGATCACATGGAGATGTGGGGAGAGAAGGGTACCTTGAAAGGGCATGGAAGCTCCATTACCCTTCTCCATCTAGCAGTTCCTGAATTATATCCTTTTACAATAAACCGGTGATCGAGTAAGTAAAATGTTTCTCTGAGTTCAATGAGCTGCGCTAGCAAATTAATGGAACTTGAGGAGGGGCTTGTGGGAAACTTTGATTTATAGTTCGTTGGTCAGAAGTGCAGGTAACCTGGACTTAAAACTAGTGTCTGAAGCAGGGGAACATTCTTGTAGGATTGAACACTTCATCTTTGGGATCTGATCCTATTTCTGGGTGGATAGTATCAGAACTGAGTTGAATTGTAGGACACCCAGCTGATGTCAGAACATTACTTTTTGGTGTAGGCATACCCTACCCCCACTGCCTGCCAATTAGAAATTAGGTCTCAGAACACCCTAATAGACCCCTCCAAAGAGCATCATTGGAACCACAAAATGAAAACCAGGAGTCTATATTTTGAGACAGTTGCTCAAATCAATCCTCTCTGACTTAAGGGCTGAACTTACTATTTTCTCAGTATTCTAGGCATTTCTTTCCCTCATTTTCTCCTAAGCTCATTTTTTTCCTTAACATACACATGTTTTATATATATATACATATATATATACACACACATATATAAAAACATAAATATTTTATAAATATTTAAGTATTATATAAATCAAATATTTTATATAAAAAGGTTTTCATATAAATATATATTTTATATAAATTATATAATTATAAATATTTTGATTTATATATAGATATAAATATTACAAAATATTTATAAAGTATTTCTGTATCTATAAATATATTTATATATAATATATATTATTAAATAACATTTTTATCATAGTATAATGTTTTAGCAAATGCCTTAATATTTTCACCAATGTTTTAGCAAATGCCTTAATATTTTCACCTTCTATTTTCATTAATGCTTTTCTATTCTCCACACCCTAGAAAGGAGAATTTATAGAAAGGAAAATTTATAGTACAGGTAAAACGTGTATGTTTTGACTTACGTAGGCAATATCCGATTATAAATTTTCACATGCCCACTGCAGTCTACAGTCTGTTAAAGAACAGAAATTCAAATGAGTACATTTGAAGATCTAATTGTCTTTGATAAGTGATTTGCAAATTGGGCAGCATCTCATCTAGCGGTTAGAGAGATGCTCCAGTTGTGTCACACAAAATGGAAGGTGTTCATGGGAAAGAAGGTGGGGCAAGGAGGTTTTAGCAAAAGAAAAGGATTGTTGCAGACCAGAAATTTTTTTGGCTAAGGGAAAGGCAGGGTTTTCCTCATGCAGATTCTCTCATTAGGGCTATCCCAACATTGCTGAAAGGTCTTCAGACAACTAAATGAAAGTGCTCCCTCCTGAGATGTATTTTGAATTTTAACTGACATGATTTCTTGATTAAGAAAAGTCGATCAGGAATGGATTTCTATCAAACCTCATATTTATTATCTTGACAAAACATTTTAATTATGATGTATTAGTTATATAATTAGGTCTCAAAAGATAATACTGACTAAAAAAAATTATAGTTGACCCCTTTTGAATAATCTACTGTTGACTGAAAGCCTTACTGATAACATTAATAGCACATACTTTGTATGTTACATGTGTTATATACTCTATTTTTATAATAAAGTAAGAGAAAAGAAATTTTATTAAGAAAATGATAAAAAGAAAATATATATACTTATAGTACATATGGAAAAAATCAGGGTTTATTTTATTTTAATTTTTTAAAAGATTTTATTTATTTGACAGAGAGAGAGATGGAGGAAGCATCTCTTCCTCTGCAGGCAGAGGAAGGGGAGAAGCGGGCTCCCCACTGAGCAGAGGGCCTGATGTGGGGCTCAATCCCAGGACCCTGGGATCATGACCCAGCTTAACCAACTAAGCAGGCAGGTGCCCCCCAAATCCGGCTTTAAGTGGACCTGTGCAGCTCAAACATGTATTCAAAGGTCAACCGTATTGTAATTTCGGTGTCTCAGATATTAGTGTATAGAAATCCTGGTTCAGTAGCTCAGTCACTTACTATGAAAAACTGCTTTGCTCTATGAAATAATGGAAATGTGAGAGGAAATGAACAGGAAATCTTGAAGTTCAATATATTGAGTAAAGATTTTTAAAAGGTGCTTTGACTTGTAGCTGAGAAGTTAGAAAATCCTGTTCCAAAAAGGTCAGAGAAACACAAGTATTTTGCCTTGATGAGGAGACTCTTAATCTCACGAAGCAAACTGAGGGTTGGTGGGTGGTGTGGGGGTGGTTAGGGATGGGGTGGCTGGGTGATGGACTTTGGGGAGGGTATGTGCTATGGTGAGTGCTGTGAAATGTGTAAGCCTGATGATTCACAGACCTGTACCCCTGAAACAAAGAGTACATTATATGTTAATAAGAAATACATTGAATAAATACTTATTTATAAGAGGACAACAAAAAAGTATATGGCTTTTGAAGGATAGGAAGTTCTAGAAATAAAATCCTGATTGGACAATCTTTGTTCATTCCAGTGAGAAAAAAAAAAAAAGGAGGATATTCTTAACAGTCTTTTCTTTTCTTTTTTAAAGTTCTTATTTATTTATTTGACAGACAGAGATCACAAGTAGGCAAAGAGGCAGGCAAGGGCCAGGGTGCAAAGCAGGCTCCCTGCTGAGCAGAGAGCCTGATGCAGGATTTGATCCCAGGACCCTGAGATCGTGACCTAAGCCGAAAGCAGAGGCTTTAATGCACTGAGCCACCCAGGTGCCCCTTAAAAGTGTTTTCTGTTGATAAAAGAAATTTGGAAATACAGAAACTATAGAGAATTATATAGAAAAGTAAAAAATGGTACTCAGTATCTTACCAAATGAAAGTAGAATACTTCTTAGATTTCTTTGTGGGCTCCCTTTTTTTTCCCTATGTGAATTTGTTTGTTAAATACATGAGAACATACTAAAATTTTGTTTTCAGCCTTTTAAAAAGGCATATCATTATAGAAAGCACATTTCGCCATATTATTAAAGTTGATAAAAAATACCATTTTGGGATAACATATGAAGTTACCAAATTAATGTGTCACTTTTAATTTTATTATTATTATATTAAGATATTATTTATTTATTTGAAAGAGAGTGAGAGAGAGCTAGAGAGCACAAGCAAGGGGAACAGCAGAGGGAAAGGGAGAAGCAGGCTCTCCCACTAAGTGGGGAGCCTAATGTGGGGGTGAGGAGATTCGATCCCCAAACCCTGGGATCATGACCTGAACTGAAGGCAGACAGTTAACTGACTGAGCCACCCAGGCACCCTTTTGATTTTATTATTTAAAAACAAACAAACAAAATTTGAAATGGTTGTTTTCCAACAAACATAGAAATAGAGGAAGCAGTATAACAAATGCGCAAATTTTGATACTAATCATAATATATATCAGATAAATGTTTTTTATGTAACTAAAATACCATTATCATATCTAAAAAAGTAGCAGTAATTTCTTAATTTATGCAATACTCAGTTTATATTCTAATATCTCCAACTGTCTCAATAAATATCTTTTTTACAGTTGGTTTGTTAAAATAGAAGCCAACACTACATTTGGTTGTTACTTGTTAAATGTCATTTTATTTCTAACAAGCTCCCAACCCACCACTTCTTATGTCATTTACTTGGAAAGAGGTTATTTGTCCCAAAGAGTGTTCCACATTCTTTTTTTTTTTTTAATTTTTATTTTTTATAAACATATATTTTTATCCCCAGGGGTACAGGTCTGTGAATCACCAGGCCTACACACTTTACAGCACTCACCAAAGCACATACCCTCCCCAATGTCCATAATCCCACCCCCTTCTCCC
>NC_081560.1:74676453-74733534 GCF_022355385.1 Mustela nigripes | reverse complement strand
GAGCCCGATGTGGGACTCGATCCCAGGACGCTGGGATCATGACCTGAGCTGAAGGCAGCTGCCCTACCAACTGAGCCACCCAGGTGTCCCTTCTATCTTGTTCTTATTACAGCATCTGTGGAGTGCCATCACTTCGCAAGTGCCTGTTTTAACATGATGAGCTTTATGATGGTTTGCACTGGATACAACTTTCCCCTACAAGGTTACAATAAATATTATTATTAGCAGCTTTCCTTTTGTTGCTTTCTGTAAGTATCTCTTACTCATCCAAATGAAGAGTCTTATTCTTTTCTGTCTTACTGCCACAAGCCAAAGTCAAGCTAACTCCCCTGAAAGAGAGGCTCGCTAGCCACTCTCTCTGTTCCCCATTCTTTTTTTTTTTTTAAAGATTTTATTTATTTATTTGACAGAGAGAGATCACAGTAGGCAGAGAGGCAGGCAGAGAGAGAGAGGAGGAAGCCGGCTCCCTGCCGAGCAGAGAGCCCGATGTGGGACTCGATCCCAGGACCCTGAGATCATGACCTGAGCCGAAGGCAGCGGCTCAACCCACTGAGCCACCCAGGCGCCCTGTGTTCCACATTCTTGATCTAACTGATTCATCATCCCTATATTTACTGTAAACTAATAGTAATATCTAGAAACTTGATTGGAATCAGGTTCAATTTCTTTTTGTCAAGGTTATGTCATAGTTCGTGGTGTTTCCTCTTTACTGCATTGCAGCCAGAAGCCCAGATCATCTGGTTGCCCACGTTTAGTGATATTAAGATAGATCAGGTGTTGGCAGCCCAATAGAGCTCCCCTTGATCTTTCTTTTTTAATCCTTTTAACATCCATTGATGAAGGTTAGCTAGATCTGTAACTTCATTAAGGGTTGCAAAATGTTAATTTTCTACATCTACTTTCCCTTCTGCATTGGTGACCCACCAAAACTTTCCCTCACTAATAGTTTGGTTTCTCCAGACAATAGTTCATACAGATGAGATCTGATTCTTTCCCTTTATTTCTCACTTTTTCTGATGAGTTAATGCCTGAGTAATCTCTAATGGAGACCAAAGAGGTATTTTGCTTTTCCTAATTTCACTATGGATGACTGCATTTTCATTCTACAATTTATAGTCTTTTTGATAGTCCAATTGCCTATCTTTGCTCAGTGATGTTCCTTTAAGTTAGCTCCCTTGTGTCTTTGCCATGCCCCTGTTTATACGGGATGTCTTCCAGAAGGACCTTTGTGAACATTTCTCTGGAATTTTTGACTGTTGTATTTGCTGTAGTTACTTTGACTAAATAGAACCATAGAATTTATTTCTAAAAGGAATACAATAGGTTTTCTGTATACCTACATCTTCATCAACACTTGGTGTTCTAATTTTTCCAGGCTAAAATATGTATTGTCTCATTGATTTAATTTGCATCTATCTGAATATCAATGATTTTTGGCATCTTATGATATGCTTGCTAGCTTTTTGTATGCATGTGTGCATTTTTAATTACCTATTCATATCTATTGGAGTTTTTTGGACGATGATTATTATTTTTCCAATTATTCTCCAGCCCTATCTCAATCAATTTTGGGGGCATTATTTACATACTCTCTTTTCCTGTTTTTTGATCTTAGCTTTAAAAACATAGCAGTTGATTTATCAAGATATTGAAACTCTAATTTTTATACTTTTTGCAGCCGCTGCTGGATTTACTTATTTTTATGTGTGTTTTGTTTGAATACTTCCTGCAAAAATATTTTCAGAGTGGGCTTTTAGTAGTAAATCTGAGGGCATACACCTGAACTCATTTTTATTTTGCTTTTTTTTTTAAAACTCTTGCATGTAAATGATATAATACATATAAAATTATAGATTTAAATTTCTCTTAATATTTAATAATTTATTTCTCAGTTGTATTCTTGCATCCAGAAAAGGTGGTTAAAAAGTCTGATGGCAAGGTGAATCTTGTTTCTTTGTAAAAGATCTGCCCTTTCTGGAAGGGCTTAGAGTTGCCGCATTGACTTTGATATGTCTTTGTAAGCACTTTTCCTTCTCTCTCCCGGAGGGCCTTTCAATCCACGGTCTTTTATTTAAATTTGGGTGACTCTTTCTTTAGCTTCTCAATACATGTTCAAACTTATTTTAAGTTTTTGGCCTACTTTTTTGAAAAAGAAAGTAGTTGGCATATTTTATCAAGTTAAAAAAAAATTTATTGAGATACTTATACTTCTTCCTTTGACCTGAGACTCCATCATCCCTTGGAAGATGAGTTATTATGTTTAGTAATATGAGTTAAGAAAGGGTTGAAGACCGGCTTCCAGTGTTTGCTGGTTTGGTGAACTTGAGGAGGGTATGGGGGATGAACCCCAGGGCAGAGAACCTCAGTCACAGCATACCCAGTTGTGATGACTCCTGATTACTCCCGTTTGCCTCCTGAAAAGCCTCAAGGAGAAACAGCGATAGGAGGCTGCCCCCTTCATTTGTAACTCATCTGCTCTGGGGGATCGGGCAGGGAAGGGGTCAAAGTGAATGTCTGGGGGTGGATAGCCACTTTGTGGCCTTTGTGGGCACCTGTTTTTGTGTGAGCACTTGCAATCTTTTTTTTTTTTTTTTTAAGATTTTATTCATTTTACAGAGAGATGCAGAGAGAGCACAAGTAGGCAGAGTGGCAGGCAGAGGGAGAGGGAGAAGCAGGCTCTCCGTTGAGCAGGGACCCCAACTTGGGGCTCCATCCCAGTACCCTGGGATCATGACCTGAACTAAAGACAGCTGCTTAACCAACTGAGCCACCCAGGCACCAGAGCATTTGCAATCTTGTGATAGATAATACCTTGGAACATGGGTACCAACATCTGAAAGATTGCTAATGATTTTTATGGTGCAGACATAGGAAGTGAGTATCCCAAACACAGCCCAGGAAAGGCCAAAGTAGTGCTTAGAGAGTTGTATTCTAACACACTCTCCCACGTCTCCTTCAGCTGTCCTCTGTCCGAAGCTGTAGACAGCTACTTCCCCTCAACACATCATTGAAATTAGCTTAGTATCACTATGGAAAGGTTAGTTTCTAAAATACACTTCTCACTCCTTCTTCTATAGTTATTCCAGGGTTAATTTTACAGAGGGAGCCAGAAGCCCCATGTTAAGTTGCCATATGGGCAGGAACCAGAAGTTCCTACTATGTTGAGTAAATATTTTTTTCACAAACCGATGTCCTATTTTATGAGGCATCTGTTCTTTCTTTTGCCCACTTATCCCGTGTGGTCTTTGTGTTTTCTAAATTGATTTTATGAGTTATTTTTCTTTTATGGATAATGCCATGTTTCCTGCTATATTAATGTAAATATTAAAATAAGGCTATTTTTCTTCTTGCTTTTCACATGTTATTAGTAAGTAAAATAATTTTTTCTTTCAGTGTAGATAATTATATCTACAATTTCAATTTGATGTCTCTGTTACCTTTAAGCATAGAAAGTTCTAGGGTCAGGGCAGGTCATGGACAAGAAAAATTTAAATCACTTAAATATATAAGATATATATGTATAGTGAGCCTTCTGATAAACAGAAAGTAAAGGTGTGCCTGGGTGGCTTAGTTGGTTAAGTGTCTAACTCTTGATTTTGGCTCAGGTCATTATCTGAGGGTCATGTGATCAAGTCCTGTTTTAGGCTTTGTTGTGGGTATGGAGTCTACTTAAGATTCTTTCTTTCCCTCTCCCTCTGTCCCTTCCGTCACTCCACTCTCTCTCTCTCATGCTGTCTCTCTCTTGCTCTCTCTCTCAAAAACAAGCAAAAAACCAGAAAGTAAAAAAAGATCATGTTCAATAAATGTAAAAGACGTATCCATCAATGACTAGTAATATGGGGGAAAATGATCAGACTGAACTGAGCCTCATACAAATTGTTTAAAATATATTTAAAAAAAAAAAATTCTTCCAAGGCATGCTTTGGAATAAGGAAAACTTAGAATCCAGGAACCAGGATCCAAGAGTCTTGTTTTGAACACATTTGAACTTTTCTAAGGGATGAGCTTAGATATAATTTAGCTTCTCTGTGTCTCAATTAAAAAAAAATCTGTTAAATGATGGTGATAATTGAAAGTACACAGTTTTAACATTTTAAACATACTAAATTTAATAAGAACTTTATATCAATAGTAATAATACTCATAATAATAGTAACAAGAAAGGAAATGACCAACTGCTCAGAGAAAGAGAGTTAGTGGACTGTTAAATGATTTTGCGTTCTTCTAAAGAATTATGTAGCATCTAGAAAGAATATAAAAACCCCTAAAATGATCTGGCTTCACTAATATGAGAAAATGATAGAATAAAACTCATTGTTCAGTGAGTTCAGGCTCGGACATTGTATTTAAATCCTTGTAAGTGGCTTTCTGTTGCACCATCCAGGACTGATAAAATCGGCACACACAAGACTGCCATGAATGCTTAATGACATTGATGAAACTCTTGGTTGGTTAAAAAAGTCAATGAGAAAGCACAGGCATGAAAGGGGATGGGGGGAGCGGGGCACCAGAGAGGGAGAAGCAGGCTCCTGAGGACCCTGATGTGTGACTTCATCTCAGGACACTGGGATCATTACCTGAACCTAAAGCAAAGGCTTTACTGTCTGAGCCACGCAGGCATCAAGGAGAGGTCAATGCTATTGTGTGGTTAAGACATGAGTTCACCTGCGGGTAACAGAAACTCAAATAGTGCTCAAAAGGAAAGAACTTCATTTTCTCAGACATGGAACAGGTTTTAGGTTTGGATGGCAGAGAGTGCAGCCTGATTACCGAGACCTACACTCCTAACATCTTTTAAGGTTTTTTTTGTTTTGTTTTGTTTTGTTCTGTTTTTTTAATTGAGTTGTAATTATGTACATTCCTAAGTTGAAGGTATATAATGTATTGATGTGATACATTTATATTTTACAGTACAGTCACCACCAAAGCATTAGCTAATACTTCCGTCCCCCGGCATAATTATCATTTCTTTTTTGTGTTAGAACATTTATGTTCTAGTCTCTTAGCAACTTTGAAGTACATAATACAGTATTGTTGACTCTGATCACAGAGCTGTGTATTAGCTGTCCAGAGCTTGTTCATCTTCTCACTGCAAGTCTGTGCCCTTTGACCAACATCTCCCCACTTTCCCCACCCCCAGCTCTTCTTCCATCCTGTGTCCCTCCTGCCTTTCTTCTCTGTCTCCTCCTTCCACCCCGTTTCTTTCTTTCTTTCTTTCCTTCCCTCCTTTTTGTTCTTTTTTTAATATAATTTTTTAAGACTTATATACTTATTTGTCTCAGAGAGAGAGAGAGAGAGAGTGCACAAGTAGGCAGAGAGGCAGGCAGAAGCAGAGAGAGAAGGAGACTCCCTGCCGATCAAGAAGGCTGATGCGGGACTCGATCCCAGAACCCGGGGATCATGACCTGAGCCGAAGACAGTGGCTTAACCGACTGAGCCTCGCAGGTGTCCCCCTTTTTGTCTTTATAAAGAGTGTACTTAATGTCTGCTTTTTATTTTTTTTAAACTGGGTCACCTCACTGTTCTGAAGATAGCTGGGTTCCCATGCCAGGTTTTGTGAATAGCCCATGTGCAAGTTAACATGTCCCACATAGATTTTTACAGAACTTGAGTAAGGTTTCCAGTAAGAGCTGGTCTGAAATTTACACATGAGGAATTCTTTGCTGCTTAGGTTTCCTTTCTTTCCCCTCACTGATTTTGACTTGTGTGTTAGCCGCTGTTAGCAACAATGGAGAAAAACCTAGGTCTTGTCTCTGAACATGTTTGAGTCTCTTAAAGTTTAAAACTTAGCCTGTCTTTAATGAATACAGTCTCTTGTGTCAATGATCTGTTTCTCAGCATCACCCCCTTTGGCCTTTTTACATCCTTCCCTCTACTTCTGGCCTGTGTCTTAAGCACCACCACCACCGCCACCAGAGCCCCATTTCATTCAGGATCTATGTCATGTCATAGAACATGACAGCGATGGGGAGTGGGGCTCTCTGGCTCCTGCTGACCTCTGACCTCTTGCCAGCTCTCTGGATATTGCTCTCTGTCCTTGCTGCCTTTGGTGCTGACCTACTGATGGCTGCTTGGACCTGTACTGTCCTCCCTCAGCACAGACAGTCACAGTGACTGCTCCTGGATAGACCAGCCACCACTTCTCCCTGATGCTGCATGCTCCCAGAGCTCTCTCTTTCAATTTCTGCTTTGGGGATCTGACCATGTGTCCTTCTGCTAGAGGGTCACAGCTTTTATGGTGAACTTGCGGCTCAGCTGTCTTCTGAATCCACCAGTAGGTCACAGAGGGATTTCTGGACCCCCTAAAAGCCATGCATGGGCCCAGAGGAAGCAGGAGCTATTTCAGGCCCATTTACCCAGCCCCTCCCCTCAGTCATTTCTGCTCTTATCATTCAGGCACCCTGTTCCACACGGTGACCTCATGACAGCTCAGCGTTCCCTGAAAGGCATGTGTCTTCAGAGGCTGTGTCAGGGTAGGCACACAAACCCCTTTATTCTAGAATTCTATTGAACTATTTGCATATTTCACAACCAGAACTTTTTCTCCCTCCTCCTCACCTCACCCCTATGTCCCCATTTGACTCTGGGGTTTTGTAGGGTTTTGCCTCTTCCCCTCAGACTTCTCTTTTCATTTCCCCTTCTTGTTAGGCAGGGATGATCCTAAATCATTTCCCTCTGATTTCCAGGAAGGTATTTGCCCTCCGCTCCCAATAGAAACACGTACTAAAATCATATTTGTCCTAATAACAGAAGCTGAAAAGAAAAATTCAAATTGTAGACAAGGAAAAATGCCATCAGGGAATATTTAAAAATATATCATGTTGCTACAGAGTGGAGGGGCAGACATTGCAGGCAGCCGGCACAGCATGTAGAGTCCCTGACGTGGGAAGGAGCGAGGCCAGAGTGGTGGCAGTGGAGAAGAGGACAGTGAGATTCCCAAGAGATTGGGCTGGAGCTGAAGCCGACCAGATGATGAATCCCCCTAGACCATGTGAAGGGGATTTTGTTGAAAATGTCTTCCATGTCCAGGTAAGGAATAAGGCTGTGCCTTCTTCTGGTTCCTCAAAATATACAAACAGTAACAAAAAACATCCTCCTCGGGCACCTGGGTGGCTCAGTGGGTTAAGCCCCTGCCTTCGGCTCAGGTTATGATCTCAGGGTCCTGGGATCCAGCCCTATGTCCGGCTCTCTGCTTAGCAGGGAGCCTGCTCACCCTCTCTTTGCCTGCCTCTCTGCCTACTTGTGATCTCTGTCTCTCTGTCAAATAAATAAGTAAAATCTTAAAAACAAAAAACATCCTCTTCTCTTGGGCATCCTTTTGTACTTTATTTCATCCTGAGAGCTGATACCATTCAGGTTTCTATGCAGCAAGCACAGAATGAATGCTGACATGGGAGCCCGTGCACGGTCAACCTGGGTGGACGCGAGGGAATTTATGGGGTGGGAGTTACTGGGTTAGAGATATGCTTACTCTTTTCTATTCGGTGTCACTGTAGCTAGGGGTGGCACATAGAATGGGGGCAGTAGATCCCAGGTCCAGATTGCACAAGGGGCCTTTAGGCCTGCCGGTCATTTTTAGACAGTTTTAAGAACTAATGATGGTCTTCGTAGACAGCAGAAAGGAGAAGACTGAACACATGAGGGTAAGATTTCAGCACGTGCCCTCTGAGCTTTGGGCCACTTCCTTCGAGTCAGCATGGCCGTGGCCTACCGCGCCTCTCATAAGATTGCTCACTGTGATCGTCCAGGGAAGAGAAAGGACCAAGGCTTGGATAAAGACATTTGTTCACATGGGTTTGCATCATTTGTTTCTCATCTGCAAAAGACAAATATTGAAATTGGTTTTCTGTCTCCTGTGAGCCTCTTGATCTTTTCGGAATAACAGACCACCTCAGACTAAACTCAAACATTTTTTATATGTAGTGTCAGAGTTCTTTATCTTTCTTAGTGAGAGGAGATGTTTGGGAGCAGTCTAATGAGATTGTTCGTCAATAGTTTTTATCTTCTGAGTTTTAAAAGATGGTCAGTGTGAATTTAGAAAGCAGATTAAAATTGTTTCAAATTGCTAGAAAAACCATTCTGACATTTAATGAGAACAAATCAAGAAAGAAAGGAAAAAGAAAAAGGGAACATTTCGAGTTTTGAGTGTACTTTTTTTCTGAAAGCTTGTGTGGGGTAATTTCCATAGTTCTATGAGTTGAGGCATATATGTGACTTGAGTTTAGGTTTAATCCTTTGATATGCTAGTGGCTCAGCTTTCAGAAATTAAAAAAAAAAAAAAGGTTTGAATAAGTGAGATGTCTTATTTTCTTCCTATGTCTTATCATGCTGTAATGGTTAATTTTATTTGTCAACTTGACTGGGCCATGGACTGGCCAGACATTTGGTCAGACATTATCCTGGGTAGGGTATTTTTGGATGATATTAACATCTGAATCAGTAGACTGAGTAAAGAAGATTGCTCTCCCTAGTGTGGTGGGCCTCATCCAATCAGGTGAAGGCCAGGCTAGAACAAAAAAACCTGATTCTCCTACAACAAATAAGAAGGAATTTCCTTCTCCTGTCTTTATTGAGCTGGAACTCCCCCCTCCGCCACCACCTCTGGACTTGGACTAAAGCAATGGCTCTTCCTGAGTCTCAAGTTTTTAGGTCAATGGAAAGGAACTCCATTATTGGCTCTCCTGGGTCTCCAGCTTGCTGACTGCACATCTTGAGACTTGTCAGCCTCCACAATTGTGTGGACCAGTTCTTTATAATAAAGCTCTTTATGCATATGCATGTATATGTGTACCACTCTGTTTCTCTGGAGAACTCTGACTAATACACATGCTGATGATTTTTTAGCAGCCATTTTGGAAAATGAAGGCAAACTCTTCTGGCACCATGGGTTTATTCCTATAAACCAGTTTTATGTTTGCTTCTCAGAATGAGTACCTTTCCATTTTGAGAGGAAAGGACGTTGAAGCGATGAAGAAAACTCGTTGAGTTTTGCTGCATAACACACATTTCTCATTCCCTTGGACCACTTCTGAACATAAATGCAACAAACACAATCAAAGGACCAGATTTTCATAATTAACAAGTCTTTGGTATAAAATCAGGGATCAAAAATTATGTTTTCCCTTAATCTTCTGTCATTTTACTGCATTTTATTTATTTGCCATTCATGGTTCCTGCCTCTGGGCTATTCCTGGCTGACTCAGCCTCATCTCAGGAAGAAACCACTCATCTGGAATCTGGCCAGCACACAGCTTGGGCTACAAAGCCTCCTTCATCTTTCCAGGAAGCTGCCAGCCCGTGTCTCAGTTTGTCTTTCTGAAGAACAGCAGTAGGAATGTGGGTCTAAGTGTTCAGAAGATGTTGGGGAGTATATAATACACTTTGGTGCTAAAATTATAAGGGAAAATATACCAGCATTATTTATTAAGATTCAGTTTTCTAAGGAAATTCTTCCAGATTTTAAATTCTGTACTAGTTTCTTAATGCCCTTTGATAATTGAACATTTTTCTCTAAACAAGGTGTCACATTATTAAAATATAACAATGTAAAATAAACCTCTTGTTTAATTGGACAACATAGATAATTTTTCCTTCTGAAATACTAAAATTGAGGCTTTTCATTTTTACCTTTTGCTTAAAAATCTAAAAAATACACATTAATAATGAGAATTTTGTCCGGGATGTTTCATGAAAAGTCATATGAAATTATCTTACAGATATGGGGCAGGTCTGTGTTAGCAATGAAAACAAAGATTTGAAGCAATTAATTATCCAGAGTGTGCATTTTTTTTTTTGTTTAAGTATTTCTTCAAGACCCTTCTAGCACTTATATGCTATTCACTCCCTTTCTTTTTTTGAGTTTTACTAATTGATTTATAACTATACCTTTCTTTGTTAGCATAGACATGAATATAGACTCTTTACTTGATGTTGATATTTATAATATAAGTGAGATGGTATTACCATAGTCATAACACACTGGTGTTTTTGCAAATAAGTTTGCACAATTATTTGGAAAAGTGCTTGATCAGAAAAATAATGCAGTGTTCACTGATAGTAAAAAAAACTAAAAAATGGAAGATCCTCATATTTGAAAATCTAAACCCAGAAGTAAGAAGCCTCAAAGCTAAGCTATGCCTCACTGCAAAGATAGGTGAATTACAGGCTCGTTCTTATAATTCATATATAGGAGCCAGAAGCTATTTGGGACTGAGCATGTTGAAAATTAAAATGTTTCCCATTAGGTTGTGATAAGAGAAATCCAAAGGAAATTGTTGTTAGGATACATGTTATCTTTCTAAAATATTGTTTGTCATTTTCCTTTTTAACACCTTAAAAAGCACGAAGTCCCTATACTTCTCTTTTGTGAACGTAGTGCTTGGGAAAGACAATGAACACCATGGCCAATTTTTTTTTTTTTTTTTTACTTTCTTTTTTTCCTATGGAATGCTGTGTGACTTTTGGCAAATCACTTAACTTCTCTGTAGCTCGGGTCCTTATTTATAAAATGGGGATCATAGTGGTACTTACCTCATAGGGTGGTTGTGTAGATTAAAATAATAAACACAAGTTCTAGAACAAGGTAGTGCCTCCCAAATACTTCTTATTTACTATTGAATTTTTTAAAAAGTACTCAACACAGTAATTCAGTGAATATGAAGAAGGAAAGGGGTATATATGTGTGTGTGCGAGTGTGTGTGTATCTATAATATATGTGTTATATATTATGCATTAAAGAGAGAGGGGGAAGGAGAGAAAGAAGGAGAAGGAGAGGAAGAGAAAAAACACAGAATGTAGAATAAATATCCTCCTGTTGGGCTAACCTGTTCTAGAAAAGTCCTTCCCAGAAACATATGTTGCAGGTGAGAATGGGGCTATCTTTCTATTTGTCAGTGTAGTCATGATTATTTTTCCTCTTTGATGCCAATCAACTACATTTCCCTTCATTTGCAGATTATCTCAGGAAATCGATACTGCTAGCAAATTGAGTGTGATAGAGTCTTAGATTCAGAATTGTCTATCCTCCAATGAACATATCATTGTCAAATGTCGCCTGGCTGGAGAATAGGGAAGACATGAATCACACTATGGGACTGTTATTGTAGGTCGCTTTTCTGGTCTCATGCATTTAATCAACTCTTTTGTTCATTCCATAATTAACAATTCAATGCAGTGCTGCCAAGACTTTAATGATATTTTCCAACAATACAAACACACCAAGAAGCTAGGTTTCTTTTGTTTTAATTCTTTTTCTCTGCATATCAGCAACTACTTAAGCTTCAAGATGCAGACCAGGGTGGTTTTCTCTGGGGCACCTCCCTTGGTAACCTCCACTGTTCTGTCCTGTCTCTTGTGCTTCCTTTTAAGATAGTAAGTATTTTATTATAATCATCATTTAAATTTTCTATGTGTCTGACTAGATTTTCAACAGGTCAGGACTTGTTGGTTCTTGTCTTGAAATGTTCAGTATATAAGTAAGGATTCATAAATATCTGCTGGGTGAATAAATCGTTGGGCAAATTTCTATAAATTTTCCCATCTATAGGTCCATTAGATTTCATTGCAGGAATTCATCAGGTAGACAAAGATGAGATATTTCTCATAAAGCACACAGTATGGGCCAAGAGAAAATAGGGTGAAGCATATGGTGTATTTTGGGGATTGTGAAGGGTTTAATAGGGGCATAGCACTGTATGCTCCAATAGTGGCAGAGAACTCAGTCTGTTTTAAAGCACAACGTTCAAATATTGTCTCTTTGGGAAAGATCTAGCATACCTTTATCCTTTTCCTTTACCCCAAGCACTATTTACTACCCTATTTTTGCTATTGCTTATATTGTATACATTTCCATTATACTATAAATTCTTTATTACTAGTGTTTACTTTCCTATCTTCTCTCCTGAAACTCTTGGCAGTCTGGTGGAGACAGCTTGGAATTTGCAGTTTGACAGATCTTGGTTGAAATACTTTGCTACTTAAGTGGGTAATTATTAATAAACAAGCAGTTTCCTTAAACCTTAGTTTATTAGTAAAATGGGGAAAATAGTATAAACTTCACAACTGTGTTGCGATCATACACCTTGGGCCTATGACAGATGCTCAATAAATTATAGTTCCCTTTCTCTTTCACCTTCTCAGAAGTCAAAAATCATGTTAATTTATTCCTAGCAAGTAATACTTCCTCTGACACCTAGGAGATGTTTGGTAGTTGTTTATTGAATGAAGAAAGTATATGTTTATCTAAATGTCTTACGTAAATATGTGTGTGTGTGTGTGTGTGTGTGTGTGTGTAAGTACATATTCAGAAAATTTATTTGAAAATATAACATTGCTAAATTTAGTATATCAGGGTCACTGTTGCAATAATTCCCATATGGCTTAATCTACTTTACTGTTCTTGCCAAATTTCAAGCTAGCCTGGATGCATATGAGTAAGATGGGAAGAACATTCTAGGCATTCCCCCTGCTTAGGGCGTTTCTGCTGGAATAGCTGAGGAAATAATGATGCACAACTTAACACAGCCTTCCAAGTAAGTACAAATCATTTATCAGCCTACCAAAATTTATAAGTCTTCCTCTCCCTGAGGAGGTGCGCAGACAGTTAAACAAATTGAATTGGTGTTGTGTGTTACTGGTCTATTATAAATCATTGAGCGAGTGCATGTTATTAGCTAGGTTGCTTTAACATACCCTCCTCTTTACATTCCTGAGCATAATTGCTGATTAGAGATTGCTTCCGGGAGGCTCAGTTTTTGCCTCTTGGCAACGTACGAATGGGAACTCTGTAGATGTTAACCATAGCAAATCTGGATAATGTACAAATCAAAGTCTGGGGATGACTCCATCGCTTTCAACATGTCATTTTGCTCTGGGTATTTGGAGTTGACTGGCCTTACCTTTTCTCTCCTCTGCCTTCTGTTCCTCTCTTTATCTCCCACTCTGTTTTCCTTTTCCATTTTCTACTGGCCCAATAGCTGGGTTGGTGAAACAAACTGCAAGACCTTGTGTTTCCGTCAAGGACGTGACGGAGGCTGGTAAACTTTTACCTGGAAATCCCCTTTTGGCTGATTATTACCTGTCAGTAAAGGTGGCTTCTCCTGTTCCTCATTTGGGGAGTCCAATAACTTTGAAAAGCTTCAGTGCTTTAGTGAAAGGAAGTAGAGAGGTGAGATAATGTGGTTATGAGGGGCTGACTCTTCTCCTAAATAATTGATCTGTTTTGCTAATTGAGCTCTCAATACTCCATTATTATTCGGAGATGTGTAGCCTGGTTGAATTTGCTTTCGCGGTACAGTTGAATTTATAGGAGTAGCTTTTATTGCCGCACACTGTTCATTCCAGCTGAGCTTTATCTTAGGTCAGTTAATATTATTCTTCCATTTTTTCCCTTGAATGTAGAGTGATTTTACTTACGTGGGAAATGGATCAGATTAAGACCTTCCTACTTTTTAAAAAAGATTCTTGGTGGATGTTCAAGTTTTTAAAAGGCCTACCATCAAGATATCATCTTTACACTTGCCTTTTTAAATTTGCTTTGTGCTGAATTCTCTTTAGTTGTTGTTGTGATTGTATGCCGCATTCTCTTTTGACATTAATAAACAAGAGTAACATATTTTGTGATTTCTCCTTGTCCTCTGTGATATCCTGGTATTTGTTTTTCAGTTGTTCTTCAAAATATAGTACTAAATATAGTCAAGGTATAATTTAAAGAAAGCTGTGAATTAAAAACTTAATTTTGATTAAATAATGGAAGAGTTTAAAGGTTGGATTGAAGATCTCTTTTCTCACATTCAGGTTAAAAGGATACCCCCCCCCCCCCACTGACTTAATGCCTGGTCTTTACTAAAATACAAAGAACATTTATGAGATTCACAGGAGCATATTCATATATTAAAATAATTTCTCTAGATACACTGCAAAGCTGATGAGCATAAAGAAAAAGTCAAGTGCTTAAAGTGTTCATGAGTTTCAGGGATGAGGTATTTTTCTGGGCTCCTTGCCCTTCCCATTTGGAAGGCAGGCTTTACTTCAGCTGAGCTTGTCAAAGCCGATAGCCTGGCACTCTGCCTCTGGCACTGAACTTGAGTCAACGTTTTAAGAGAAACATGAAAAACATCAACATTCTGTGTTTACACTTTGCCAGTTGTTGTACATAAAAAAATCCTTTTTGATGCTTTATATTTAAGCAATGTATTTACATAGGCATTTTCTTTCCACTAATCAACAAAGAGGAGGAAGAGAGGAAGAGGGAGAGAGAATCTCAAGCAGACTCCCCACCAACATGGAGACTGATCCAGGGCTCGATCCCAGGACCCTGAGATCATGGCCTGAGCCAAAATCAAGTTAGACACTCAACTGACTGAGCCACCCAACCACCTCTAACATTATTTCTTATAAGTGTCATTCTTCCTACCTAAGCTTGTTTAAGTAATATATGGATCTAAAGAATGGAAAATATTTGTTTCCTCTTTGTAATGGTTTGATTTGTGTGCCCCCCATTCATATGTTAAAGTCTTAACTCCCAGTACTCAGAATGTGAGTATATTTAGAAATAGGGTCTTTAGAAAGGAGATGAAGGTTAAGTGAGGTCCTAGGAGTGGGTTCTAATTTAATATGATTAATGTCCTTCTAATAAAGAGGAGAGACATGGGATGCATGCAGAAAGGGAAGGCCACATTTCTCTAAGGGCCAATGAGAAGCTGTCATCTGCAAGGCAAGGAGAGAGGCCTCAGAAGAAAACAAATCTGCCAACACCTTGGATTTCTTGGTTCTTGGATTTCTAGCCTTCAGAACAGTGAGAAAATGGATTTCTGATTGAAGCTATTGAGTCTGTGATTTTTTTGGTTAGAGTGGCCTGAGCCAACAAATGCACTTTGTTTTATGAATATGATATTCATAAATGAATATGATATTCATTCCTTTTGAAAAATGGGGCTGGGAGTGTGCGGGAGAAAGAACAAAGGACAAGCGTGAAGAGGAGGAGGACAGGAAGAAGAGGAGGAGCAGCAACAAGGAGAAGATAGAAGAAACCGTGATGAGGGCGCCTGGATGGCTCCTTTGGTTAAACGTTTTGCTCTTAATTTGGGCTCAGGTCATCATCTTAAGGTCATGAGATTGAGCCGCAAATCAGGCTCAGTGCTCAGGGGCAGGGTTTTTGGGGGGAAGGTCTGCTTGAGATTCTCTTCCTTTACCTTTGCCCCTTCTCTGGTTCACGTATTCTCTCTCTCTCTCCCCGTCAATAAATGAATGAATGAATAAATAAGTAAATACATAAAATCTTTAAAAAAAGAACAAGAAAACATGATGAGATGGTTCACTGAAGCCATGTGCAGTGTATGTTCCAGTATTACTCTCAGGATGAAGAGGAAAACATAGTAATGAATGTGATAAGAGTTTAAAATGTGTGTGTGTCAGGGGCGGGGAGCGCCTGGGTGGCTCAGTCGGTTAAAGCCTCTGCTTTCGGCTTAGGTCATGATCTCAGGGTCCTGGGATCGAGCCCCACATCGGGCTCTCTGCTCAGGAGGGAGCCTGCTTCCTTCTCTCTCTGCCTGCCTCTCTGCCTACTTGTAATCTCTGTCTGTCAAATAAATAAATAAAATCTTAAAAATAAATACATACATAAATAAATAAAATATGTGAGGGTCTGTGCTCAACACTATACATGACTACCTCATATAGTCCTCACAGAAGTCCTATCAAAAAGACATTATCATTATCATTATTATTAGCCTTATTTTGTAGATAAAGAAACTGGGGGCTTATTGAAATTTAATCACTTTTCCAGGGTTGCTTACACAGGCAAAAGAGGTGCCATTTACGGCCAGGTCCTTCTGATGCTATATCTGATACCCCTAAATGCTCTACGCTATCTTTTCTTTCCATGGGATAAAAGCCGTCAGCAGGGTGGGATTGTGGTTCTTCCATTTTCTAGCCCAAGCACTGAGCTGGTCTTTTCTAGTATGTTATAATTGGCACAATTCAATCTAGCAAATGTTCTTTAAGTATCTAAATGGGAATGAAGACATTTTTGCTTGAAGCAAGAATCTAATAGAAGTAGAATGGTTGGTGAGTGCAGTATTACAAGTATGTTGAAGGTGGAAAGGACAGATGACAGTTTCTGAGGTTGGTGCTGGGTGTGGTATTACTGATGACAGTACGATGATTTGCCATTTTAGTTTTGCTTCCTTAAATATTTTCATGTTCTATTATAGTCCCTGATATCCTCTTTTGTGCGGAAACAATACTGATGGACCCAGAATTAAAATTCCTTTAGGGACTTTGCATTTAAGCAGTACATTAATATTGTCCTTACTTCATTGGTGGTTTGATTGAACAATTATTTAATTTTCTGGATATGTTAGGTTCTCTCTGAATTCATTCAGTGATTTGGGTACCTTCTTTAGGATTTATATTAATGCTAATATTTTATTTATTTATTTATTATTTTTTATTTTTTAAATTTTTATTTATTTTTAAAAATATTTTATTTATTTATTTGAGAGAGAGAGATCACAAGTAGGCAGAGAGGCAGGCAGAGAGAGAGGGGGGAAGCAGGCTCCCTGCTGAGCAGAGAGCCTGATGTGGGGCTCGATCCCAGGACCCTGGAATCATGACCTAAGCTGAAAGCAGAGGCTTTAACCCACTGAGTCACCCAGGCACCCCTTAATGCTGATATTTTAAAAAATCACATGACCAATATAGACATTTTTTGTCTACGGGTATGAATGGCTCTCAGCAGTTTCTCAAATCTCACTTAGTTCTCTGTGGCTCTCAAGTTATCAGTCTCCTCCTTGTCTTCCCTTTATCACCAGGGTGTCCAATATCACCATCTCCCTATCCCTTCTAAACAGTCCCTATCAGATTTCTGCCTCCATAGCTGTCCTATACTGACCTCTGCCCCATCAGAGGTCACCAGTGACTCCTAGTTACCACTCACATCACCTTTTCTCATTCTCCCCTTCTTTGTTTGGTCTCTGCTCAACACAAGACCTTTCTCAAAATGTTCTACTCCTGCATTCCATGACACCATACTTGCTTGGTTTCCTCGATTTTCTAAATGGGTCTCAGAATCTTTCATGACCTCATTTACGATTCACTCTTTAGTGGTAAGTTCTTTTCAGTTCTTTTTCCTTGAGGATTTCACTCATGCCTGGGACTTGAACCTCTCCAAGGTTGACTTCCAATGTTTATTTCTGCCATTTCCAGTGTATACTCCTCTTAAATCACTTACACTTAACTCTTACATTTCTTTTTTTTTTTAATTAAAGATTTATTTCTTTATCTTAGAGAGAGCATGAGCAGGGGGAGGGGCAGAGGTGAGAGAGAGAGAAACAGATGCCCAGCTGAGCACAGAGCCTGCCATGGGTCTCAGTCTCACAACCCTGAAATCATGACCCAAGTTATGATCAAGAGTCTGACACTTAACTGACCAAGCCACCCAGGCGCCTCAACTCTTATGTTTCTTAGCGCTTGCCTTTCTCCCTTGATATCACAACAGCATGTAAAACTAAACATATCTCAAATACTCTTTTAAGTATGCTATTTTCATTTTTAAAGAGATACTATTTTTCCAGTCGTCCAGATTTGAACCTTTTATCATGCTTTTGAATCCTCCTCTTTCAACTCCCATAGCAGTACCTAGTTCTGTCTGTGGACTGTATTCCATGGAGTTTCTCAAATCCATTGGTCTGGAAATTAGACTTCAGAGCCAGAATGCCAGGTTTGAATCCTGGGTCCTCCAATGAATCTCTGTCATTTTTGGCAGTCACTTTATTTCTTGTGATTATATTCCCCCTTCTATAAAATAGAGCAATAACAGCATTTACCTGTTGGGTTGTGATGAGAATGAAAAGTGTTAACATGTAACACATTTCAAATAGTACCCAGTGATCACTGCTATTATCATCTTCAGTGTCATCTATAATGTACTTTCTGTTTCCATGCATATTCTATTTCAGGTTCTCATTATGTCTTGTTTAGAGGCTGACAGATCTCTCTAACTGGTTTCTCCCATTCTCAGTCTCTCTCTATTCTACCTCATTCCATTATATGTTCTAGAAATAACATTCCAGTAACAGAACCATATCATATGGCCTTGTACTAAAAAATGTTCAGTGGTTCCACTATTAATAATTTGTGTGAAGTCAGCCAGATCCTTTTCTGACTTTAGTTGTCCTCATCTCCATCACAAGGGGTAGGGCTGAAAGCTCCCAGCAAAGAGATTGATTCTACCTTTGATTTCCTGGTGACTGTACAGTGTAATACATATGCCTAAGCATGACATTCAAAGATTTTCCTGCTTTGCTTCCAAACTGCCTTCCCAGCATTATCTCATTCTATTCTTGCTGCTAACCAGCCAGAAGGAAATATGGTATTTCTTATTCTCTGGAAACATCTGGTGCTGTCTTACCTCCACGAATATAATTATGACATTCTGTTTGCCTGGAATGTCCTTCTTCTTCATTTGCTTAGCAAAATTCTGCCCTTTCTCTCATGTTCAGTTCAGTGCGGCTTTCATAACTCTTCCCCACAAATAAATCCCCACAAATTAATACAATTACCTTCTCCTCTATAATCTCATAATGAATAGCTTGTATTACATAATTGTTTATTTGTCTCTCCCCTTTTAAATGTAACTCCCTTAGGATTTCGGGTCTCACTTTTACTCCTGTTGCATCCTCTGTCCTCAGACCTGGCATATGCACTATGCTTTGCACATAGTTTCTCCATGGATATTTATAAAATGACTATGTGGAGAATCTAGTGTCAGCAGCACTGTATGTGGCTTGGAAGAAACATATTAAAATCACGGAGGACACAGTATTGATATTCAAGGATCCTATAAAGTAATAGGAATCTTCAGTGCAATTTTGCCATGGAGAGCCCCAAGTTGTAGCATGACCCCATGGAAGGGGGGACCATACAGAGAGACCTTTTTATCAATGGTAGTGATTAGTGAGCCTACTTTGATTTAACTGTTTCAGATTATTTCATATCAGTCTACACTCAGCTATTAGAAGCCTCTTCATGGCACTTCCCTGAGGGCAAGTACTGTCTTAAATAATATATAAGAAACTATTGAAGCGTGAGCTCCTTATTGACTATGGCGTCTCTAGGGCCTGGCGAATGGTAGGTTCTTAATTTGCATTTGGGTAGGGAGCCATAAGATCATGCCCTTATGAGTGGGGCTCGTGAGAGTCCCATTCGGAGCTTGTATCCCATGGTGACATTCATTCACACCAAGGCTGGGGACCTGGAGTCAGTAGAAACAGGGTCTATCCGAAAGACAGACTGCATAGTGTCTCTGAGTAAAGAACACCAAGGTAAGTAACTCTGAAGTCTAGTGTATTTTGAGGTTTCCCAAAATATATAAATTTCAAACAAGTGTCTGGTATTTGTTTCTGGCCACATAATTTCCGGAGACTTTTTAATCTATCAGAATTAAAATAGTGCTTTCTTTTCATTTAACCTCTGTGTATTATTTAGGGCATTCTGGTGTTATTTGTAATCTAATACCATGTGTCTTTTGTAAGTTACTTGTTCTTCCTTATACTAACGCAAAATCTCCATACACAAGGTAGGGACACTGGATTATCTAGGATTAAAATTCTACTTATTAACCCAAATTCTCTTGCTGACCACATACTACTAGCTCACAGCGTAATTGCCAATTTTCTGTTTGGTGGAGAAAGAGCCAAAGTGAAAGGAACTTAAATAACTTGGCCAAGTTATATAGCAAACTAAGTACAAAGACGGAAATAGATGTTGAACAATGAGTGATTTTTACAAAATCCTGTTTCCTTTGACACCCTTAAACATCTCTTAAGGCCAAGAGTAACTTTACTTCTGCTATTTTTGTGTTTGACAAAAATAAAATAATACATAAAGGTTTTGGCTCTCAAATTTACCATCTCAGTTGCATTCAAAATTCTGTTGTTTTAGTCTCATACCATGTAGGATTACTATATTTAAATTATAAGCAAATAATGAAGGAATTATGCTGTCATTATTAATTAGTATATGTATTTGGACATATAAGTTTCCTTACAAAATTTAGGGGATATAATTGGTAATAGACATATGAGTAGTCCTCAAAGCCAAATGCATTAACATGGAAGAAGGTTCTGAAGGTCTTTGGCTCAGTTCATTATGTAAGCAACACTTCTTAACTATTTTACATGTTATTTTGAACTATACAACCAGAAAAAAAGTGCTCTCAATAATAGCTTTTTTCTTGGAATACTTTAAATGCTATTCTTCCTAGTGTGGAGAACCCTTCTATGTAAAATGTCTCAAATTTATGAGACTATGATTTATAAATATTTATTAACTGGGTGAATGAGTTTTTTCATATTGCTTCTCTAAGGACATGTGAGACATGTCTCACATGTCCTTAGAGAAGCATTGATAGATAATTCTAGATAATTGATTATAAGAAGTACTTTGGCTGTATCTATGCTCTATAGGAGAATCTAGTTTCAAGTTGGAACTTGAAGTTTTCTTTTACAACACCAGTAAGTGCCTTAATATCTAGAATTTTTCCAAAGGATCTGGTTTGCATTTTTGTATCTAAAAAAGTCCCATGTGCAAACCTAATTTGTTATTTACTTGTACAGACGTGGTCCTCTCCTAAAATTTCCCCTGTAAACACTCCCAAACTAGAAAATGTGTGAGAGAGTTCAGCAGAAAAACACCACTATTAATAGAAAGATACAATTATTAATTATTAATGAATGAACGGTGGTAAAGTCCAGATGGCAGCACCCATCAATCACACCCACCAACAATGCCATGTTCTTACTCCAATAAGATGGATGGGGGTTTGTTCCAATCAGCCCAACATTCATCCAGTGTATGGATGCTGCTGCTGGAGGAATATAGTGCTTGCTGAGTATTAAGTACTCTAGGTATCTGGTAAGGTTGTCTGATCCTGTCACATCACCTTCCATGGCCTCTTATCATTTGTTCCTAAATAACGGCCCTGGTTTTAACCCTTTTGGCCAGCCACCTCATTCCAATATGATGTTTCACTCTTTCATAACTATATTGTCTTTCTCGTTACTTTTTCATTAGATGGTTTCCTCTTTTTCACATGCTTGGCTTTCAGTTTCCTCTTCAGATGTTCAAAATCTATTGAAAGGTCATTTCTGCCAGGAAAGCAACCCCCAAGTCACCTTGTAAAGTCAGAACTGATATTGGGTGAAATTCTCCAACAGATACAGCTGTGTGGAATCTTTTGAGAGATAATTCATTCACCAACTATGCATTGAGCATATAACTATGCTTTGAGTATATGAAATATGCTGTAACTGTGCTCATTTCCAGGGGGAATATGAATTTTCTGGGGCCTCCACTTTTAAATATTTCCATAATTAAGGGTGATAAGTATTCGGAGAGAAAACAAAAAATACGTACTTATTTAGAAGACTGAAAAGGGGGAGTATTCCTGTAATATTTTCCTTGGCATTTATTCCCAAATACCTAAATATGGCTAATGACAACCAGAATGACAAGGAGTGAGGTATTAAAAAAAAATGGAATTCCTTTCCATTGATACTGAATTTAGTCACAAAGGAATGGATGCTTAAAAAATTTTGTTGTTGTGTCAGCCATCACACACACACACAAAAAAATCTTGCCATTTGCAATGATGTGGGTAGAACTAGAGGGTATTATGCCAAGTGAAATAAGTCATTTAGAGAAAGACAAATACTAAATGATTTTACTCATATATGGAATTTAGGAAACAAAACAGGTGAACATAGGCAGAGGGAAGGAAAAATAAAAGACAAAATCAGAAAAGGAGGCAAACATAAGAGGACCTTAACTTTAGGAAACAAACTGAGGGCTGCTGGAAGGGAGGTAGGTGGGGGATGGGGTAACTGGGTGATGGTCATTAAGGAGGGCACTTGAAGTAATGAGCACTTGGGTGTTGTATGCAACTGATGAATCACTGAATTCTACCCCTGAAACTAATAAGACAGTATACGTTAATTAAGTTGAATTTAAATAAAATTTTTTTAAAAAATTGCTGTGTATTTCAGTATTTAAATTTAAAATACACTTTACCCCATACCAACAAATGAGATGAATGAAATAGGAGAAGAAATTAATGAAAATAACAAAATCAGGTAAAGAAATATTGTGCCAAGGAAAATAGTATGAGCATAACCTTTTCTTAAGCTGTCAAAGATGCAAATGCTCACTGAAATCACAAGAGAGTTGTTTCCTGTCTCTAAATTCTAAAAAAAAAAAAAAAAAAAACCCCACAAGAAATACAAATACCTGGAAGATGGAAGTAGACTTTAGTAAATTTTTAAAAATCAAGCATTATTTGCACAAAAGGGTGGTTGAGGGGAGGGAGTCTAAGTACATTAGTAACATTTAAAAAATGTTTTTATTTCTACTACTTTATTTCTGAACATTTGAGGAAGATAAGGAAAATAAATGTTCATTTGTATTTGATTTTTTCTCAAAACTTGAAACACTAAAAACTTTTCAGTGGAAAGGTGATGCTTGCTTGTTAGTGCTTTAACTGAATTGTTAGGGTTTATAATACAGTATGGACAGTGGCTTTCTTGCACATCTATTCACGCCAGCCCCCTGAATCATCACAATAGCTTCATGATCTGGTGAGGGCTTTGGATGTGGTTCTATTATATCAGAACAACTTCTTTCATTTTGTTTGAACTCTGACTTTGCCAGTTTCTATTCTGAAGAACTATAGAGAACAGAAGTGATTTTGTAAATATGACATATTTTTGTTAAAGATTCTCCAGTGAATCCAAGTTTAACCCTGAAATGTTAGCCAAATGTGGTGACAAGGGGTTGAAACCTAAGAAATTGCTCATGGTTGGCCATTTTTGACTCGAAAAAGGCAAGTTTATATGGTTCAACTTACCAGTAGCCAGTAGTTACCAAGTGCCTACTCCTATCAGACTCTTCTATGCATGTTATCTGTTATCTCTCATCTTCTTTATAACATCACCTGAAGGTAGATCTTTACTGTTCTCCATTTCATAGATGAGAAAACAGACACAGAGAGGTTAAGCAACTTGCCCAGGGTTCTCAGTGGTGAGGAGGGCAGGCATGAGAGTCATCCTCATATCTGCGAAGAAAAAGAACAAATTAATAACTGGAGAACCTGTTGACTGGATTTTAGTAAAGTCACTCTTGTTTTTACAGTCTAGCATCTAACAGACATCTCTGTACCTCAGTTGTCCTTTTTATCATGGGAATAATATTATCCATGCCTCATATGTGTTAGCAAGTATTTTCCTGCTCTGCCGTTTCTTTCTGTGTGTGCTCTGTTATGTGCCTGTAGGCCATACTCTCACCCATTGGCCCTATCAACAGCAAAGGTAGTATTTGGATCGCCCATCTCTCTTACTGTTCATTTTGCTTCATAACTTAGGCATGGAAAAGGTTTTTCTTTCCCTACAAGTCCGCTGACAAGTAGTGTTGCTAAGAAGGCTAAACAAGAAAAATGCATTTGGAAAGTTATAATATAGACTTTGGTAAATATGAAACATATCACATTTACTGTTATTGCTTAAAAATAATCCCTCTAGCAAATTCATACTTTAAAATTCCTCTAAGATTCGTAAGTCACAAACTGCCATTAGGGCTAGTTAAAAGTAATAAAACTGTGTTTTAAAAACACTCTACCATTCAGATTTTTTGCTTTCACTAATTCGAAATGATATTTATTACACTAGGAAATAGTGAGATGTAACCATATCATATTTCATCTAATCCAAAATGCCAACGGTAGTAGCATACACATTTATTTTATATGCCATTAAGAGAGAAAAATGTTTCTAATTAATTCTGAAATGCTATAGATTAAAGACACATCACAATTTCAGGAGGTTAAATATGTAAAAATGTCTTAGAATTGATGAAATATGGTAATAAAATCGATGAGTCTGATTTTTTCCTTCACCCATGAATTGGGATAGTTTGAAATTAAACCAGAAAGGCAGCAGGCAAGACCATCCATATTTCTGAGCTGTATTAATGATTTCCCAGACCTACTTGGCAGTACCAATAGGCTTCTGCTTCAAATCAGCCAAATCTGGAAAATTAGTATGGACTGTACATTCCACACAAATGTTCCTTGATCAGGGACATGTACTATATCCTGAAACTAAACCAATATAGTACTGAATTTCAATCCAAATTCAGATTCTGATGTTTTTCTAAGGAACCAGCAGTTAGAACTGAACTTTTTTTTTTTTAAATATTCAAAACATGTGCTCATGGGTAAGTATGCACTATTGTTTACTGAATTGGCTTCAAACAGAACATGAAGTTTATAGAAACTACTTAATTAATTTAAAGCTAAAATATTAAAATAAGCTCTGCAAAACACTTCAAATGGCTCAGTATTTCCTTTGACTCAAGCCAGTGTTTATAAGAATAAGAGATTGAAGGGAACCAAAATGAATAGATACAATTTATGCAAAACATCACACAGGAATATTTACTATTTTGGTAATGTGTCATATCTTTCTGCTTTCAATTTTCAAAACCATTAAAGAGAAGAAGATTGAATATAAATTCTCATAAGCAGAGATATTTTTTTTTCTTCAACTACTGTTTCCTTTTCTTTTAACAGTAGTCTCCTGCCACATGGACATGTTTATTCATGTGTCTCGTTGATTCATGTGCTTACTGTACTTGTTTATATCTGGTGCACAGTTGGTATTGTGAAATATGGGCTCGTGGAGTGCGACTCTTGATTTGAAATAGCTGGCCCATAAAACTAGGCTATTAGATTAACAAGTCAGCGCATTAAAGCGAGGAATCAACACAAGGTTGATTTTCAGTCTGTTTATCACTTCCACACCAGATGAGAGAAAAGAATGACTCGACGTTTGCATAGTTCTTTAATCTGTCTGGAAAGATTTGTGTACTTTACTAATATCGTGTTGGCAACAGCTCAATCTTATAGTCTTCTGCCAGATCCATTCCATGTCCTTTAAATATTTTCTAGGCTATTTGTGATGAGGCTGACTTAGAATGGCAGTAAACAAATGTAGATTGGTAGCAATCCATGGAGTACTTTAGTTTTCTCATAACTTCCATCCTTCAAGGTCAACGACCAAGGTACAGGATATTTTCTGCTTCTGCATGCAAAATGTATTCTGGACCTAGGTCGGCTAAGGGTCGTAGTTTTCTGGAGCCACACAGGTGACACAGTATTTCAGGGTATTTAGGACAAAGCAGTATTGAGGAGTCATTGTCAGAGTGTGACCTATGTTTAAAAGGACACCATTTAGTGAACTCTTTTACATTGGGGCTATAAAAACAATGTCACTGATTGAAGCTGATGAGGAGAGAGCTCAGACCTGGTCCGTATTATCCACCTCTTGGGCCGTACCACGGACCAACCACGGATTTGGAATGTAACTCATTCCCTTATGTCTTTTGATTATTCAGAGCCTTCATCTTCTGTATAACTTCTCTACTGACAGCCTTGTGGCAAGGGTCCTGATTTTGATTTTGGTTTTTGTTTTACCTCCTTTGCTACACTTACTATGAGCTGCCAGTGAGCCACCTGGAACGGGGTTGAGACTCAGAATTGTAAATGGTAGTTGTTGGCTTAAACCTAGGCACCATGGGTTCTATTTGTGAGAAGCAGCACTTAACACTGCTGTTTCTAAAGCACATTTCTCACCAGTTCTCTGTGCTGAGGATAGCAGGGCATGCTGAGGGCATGTTAAAGTAGCTGGCAACCTTGGTGGGCACCTGCTAAAGCTCGGATTATACCACAGTCCGTCCACTTCCTCTTCCTGATTCAGAGACCTTGGTTTTGACTCTCTTCACTCTTCACTTACGTTTGCACAGCCAGCCCGTACTGAGCTAAGGCTTCTAAGTTTGCTGCTAACCTACTGCTTTGACTGAATGAACACTTCAGCATGGAAGAAAAACTTCCTTGAAACAGATATTTTGCTATGAATCTCTTGTTAGAGAAACAAATATCTGGACCAAATGTGAACATTTTTTGTATAATTGTCCACCTCTTAAAAAAAAAAGAGAGAGAGAAATGACTTAAGTCATAGGCTCACTCAAATCCAAACAAATGATTAAAGTATTTTAACCATGCTATAAGTTTAGTACACTTTGAGTTATGACCTATCAGACACATAAACTGCTCCCCAGATGGATTGTTTCAGAATTCATAAGAAAGAATACCTGCTTTGGAATCATTCCAATGTGGATTTAAGCCCCAGCTCTGCCCCTTGTTTGCTGTGTGAAATTGGGTAAATTCCAACCCATCTCTGAACTTCAGGTTTCTCTTTTATAAGACTGGCGTCCATCTTATTACCTTGGAGGGCTGTGGTGAGGGAAAAGTAACATCCTGTTGAACACTCAGAGTTGTTCCTGGGACATAATGGATATACCGGGAATTCTCTCCTTCCCTGACTCCCTATGGATGTGTACAAGGTCCTGAGGATTTCCTTGCTGAGGGTATATTCACACGAGGCAGGTGTTTCTTACTGTGTTGTACTCTTTCCCCATTCCCTATCATTTTCTTCCACTGTTCTCTTTTTTGAACAGCTTAGTTAGCTTCATGGCTCAGATGAGCATATCTGTGCGGAAGATTCTTGATTATCTGTCTTCAGCCCTGATCTTTCTCTAGAGCTCTGGGACCTCATTCCTAATTGCCTGTGGCTGTCTTACTTCTGAGAGACTGTCACTATTTCTAAATAGGAGTGCCAAACTGAAGTCATAACTTTTCCTTCCTGACCTGTGCCACTTTCTCCTTGGTTTTATGTCAGTTTAACCAACTATCCTGGGAAGCTTGGGATTCTGTCTGAATCTTCTGTCTACCCCTGGCCTTGATAGTCCATCAGTCATAAAGTCAGAGGGAGCTCACTACTGGAAATTTCTCGCTTCTGTCCTTCCCTCTCAATTCCCTCTGCTCTCTCTCCATGCCTCACATTATCACCTCTTTTCATAACTGTGCCGGTGGCTTTGGTCACTTATTTCCCTGACCCTCATCTTTCCCCTTTTCAATACATTCTTCACTCAGCTGTGAGAGAGATCAGAGTCCCAAGACTGTCATTTCCTTCTAAGAAAACGTCAGTGATTACCTCTTTTAGACCACAGTCTAAATCATCAGTGCAGTGTTAACATTTTGGTTCCAATTTAGCAAATAAAAGTTTTCTAAAATTTAATATAAAACATTTTAAACATATAGGCAGGTACAAAGATTATGTCACAGAAACCAATATGCCACCTATTTAGAAGTAGCATTTGTTAATGTTTCCCATATTTGCTTCATATCTTTATTTTATGTACATATTTTTAAGTAAAACCTAATGTCCTACTCCCTCATCTCCTTTCTGCTGTCCTTGGTATCCATCAACCTTTTTTCCCCTTCTATTTCTCATATTTTATGTTCCTGATGATTGTAATATAAAAGAAGGATGATACCCAGGGATGAGAGAAGATTTTTTTTTTTTTTTTTTTTTTTTTTTAAAGAAGATCTCTTTCTAAGGTGGGTTTCTAAGGCAACAATCTGTGGAGATGTGACTCCTCTCAGGAAAATAAAAGTCTTCCATCACTGATCAGTGATTACATCGCCAATGTGTGAGGAGTTGGCAATATAACAAAATGATTTCTTTCTTTTTTTAATAATTTATTTATTTGTTTTTTAAGAGATGGAGAGAGAAGGAGGGATAGAGCAGTGGGAGAGAGGGGGAGAGAGAGAGAGTGAAAACGAGAGGAAGAGAGAGAGAGAGAGAATGAATCTTAGGTAGGCTCCACACCTAGCATGGAGTCCGACACAGTACTCAGTCTCACAACCCTGAGATCATGACCTGAGCCTAAATCAAGAGGCAGATGTTTTAACTGAATGAACCACCCACGCACCCCACAAAGTGGTTTCTGATCTTGGCTCTGACACTTACAAGCAACTCTACAAAACTGATTTTTCTTATACATAGAGTGAGTATCATAGTACCTACCTCAAATATTTTTGTATTACTTGAGATAATGTATGTGAAGTGCCCAGATCAGAGCCTGGTGTTGATACATCAGTTGAGGAATCAGAGTGGATCGTAATGGACTAAACAATACAGTGTTTGCTTTCTTGTATCATGAATGTACAAGTGCAGTAAATGTGGCCTCATGGATTTTTAGGGGAGTATCATGAAATGTGGCTTGTTTGGATTTGGTTTGAACTTGAACTTGGTTTGAACTTGGGTGAACACCAAAGTTACCACCTCCCCCTCCCTTTTGCCCTCTCCCATCTTCACCAGCATCCCTGTTATCATTAGGAGTTAAAGTACATAACCCCATGTTAGAGTATTCATTGACAGTAATTGCCCCCAGGGAAACCATGATGTCGCTGCTTCATTAAAGGCTTTACCACCTGCTACAAAAGCCATCTTACATCCCCCATTTCACTCAGGGTGTTTTTTGTACTTGGGCTAATAGTTAAATATGTTTCTTACTTATATCTTTGACTTCAAACATGTTTAAGTGACTTCCTGAAATAAGAAGTCAATGTTACATCTGCCACAGAGGGAGAAAAAGAAACCCTACACATATGAAGGATTATAATCCTTGGCTAGGACATGAATCCCACAGTGCTCCAGAAAAGACAATAAATCCATGCAATATCCCTGACTCGTGCATTTTTACATTCAGGTCTTAGAGTTATGGAAAGATATGTAAAATTAGAGGCAGGCAGAAAGTGGGTTGACTATACATCTGGGAAAGTTCTTATGCATTGCTTATTCCTGGCTGTTCATCTTCTGCTCATGAAGTCTGCCATGGTCAGACTCCTACCTGATGCCACGGAACTGAATAACTTGTGTATGGTCTCTTAAGAAACCTCTCATCTTTTGACTCTTGGTTAAAACCCTTCATAGAGGACATGATACTTGATTTGTATGGGAATTAGGAACCATCCCTTTCTCGTTCTGATATTGACACGTTTTTTTAAATGAAGGGCGATAGAACTTTGCCAAACATCAAAAAATGTTTACATTTAAAGAAGGACTGATATAAGTTTTTCTCACAACTTAGGAAATTATGAAAAATGTGTCATCAAGGCCAACTCCCAAATCACATTATACTAACTCTGAAAAGTCAGATGGCGGAGAGCTTAGGAAAGGGCAGAAATCGTGGCAGGATTCTCCATATTTGACTAGGACTGAGACTAATTTAGGTTGAAGAAATACGTTTTCATAATTCAAATATATTAATGATGAATAAATTCAATTAAATCACTTTCATTGCGGATGTAGGCTCATAAAATTTGGGTTGGAAAGTGTGGGTTGAATTAACCATTGCATGTTCTGAAGGGCAGAAAGGTGGTAGCATAGGCTGAAGGCAGTGAGAGGCTGAGACAGTAATTAATTCAGGATTTCAAAGTGAGAATAATGAATCAGCTATTGAAATTTTAATGATTTATTATTTGATACTTTTGATAGTAACCTCTGTATCTCTAGATAAAATAGCATGTCTAGATTGCTATTTTATTGTCTTTAAAGCTGTAGGCTCTATCTTTTGACTTTCCACTAAGGATTTAGCTCTGTTTTACCAAATTCTCCTGTATTCTGCCACTACTCACATACTCACTTCCCATTTCTCCAGTGACCCAATATATTTCTGTTATCATTTTGGTTTTATTAATATTCATGTGTATCTTCCTGGAATATGCAAATTATTTAGAGTGGAGCCATGTAGCAAACTATGATTACTTTTTATTTTTTGCTTATTTGTAGTTAATTATATTGTTTTTGCTTAGTTATAAAAACATATATATTACAATACAACCTTACCTACTCTATTAGTGTTAATGATTCTATCATTTGTGCTTAGTTTTTGAAGACTGTATTTATCAATAATTCAATGTCAAATTCTTTGCCAAATATGTAATCCTCTTTTCAAGGTATTCATTCTCTTCAGGTACATCAGCAATAAAAAAAAAAAAAACCTGTTGAGGTTTTTCTCAGAGTATTCTGAACTGCTTCTACCCAGACTAGTTGACGTCCATAGACAGTTGAATGTCTGATTTTGACTAGATATGGAATTTTATTTGTTTATTTATTTATTAGTTAGTAAGTTTCAGAGGTAAGTAAAGTTTAGTGATTCATGACTTGCATATAATACCCAGTGCTTATTACATCAAGAGCTTTCCTTAATGTCCATTTCTCAGTTACCCCATCCCCCTCCCCACCTCCTTTCCAGCAGCCCTCAGTTTGTTCTCTGTATTTAAGAATCTCTTATGGGGGCGCCTGGGTGGCTCAGTGGGGGGCGCCTGGGTGGCTCAGTGGGTTAAGCCGCTTCCTTCGGCTCAGGTCATGATCTCAGGTCCCTGGGATCGAGTCCCGCATCGGGCTCTCTGCTCAGCGGGGAGCCCGCTTCCCTCTCTCATTCTCTCTGCCTGCCTCTCCATCTACTTGTGATTTCTCTGTCAAATAAATAAATAAAATCTTTAAAAAAAAAAAAAAAGAATCTCTTACGGTTTGCTTCCCTCTCAATTTTTGTCTTATTTTATTTTTCCTTCCCTTTCCTTGTGTTCATCTGTTTTTTTTCTTAAATTCCACATATAAGTGAAATCATATGGTGTTTGTCTTTCTCTGACTGACTGACTTCGCTTAGCATAATACTCTGTAGTTCCATCCACGTCCTTGCAAATGGTAAGATCTCGTTATTTTTATAGCTGAGTAATATGAGTTGTACATATTTTCCTGTATATTGTTCAAAGCATTGGTTTTTTATATTCAGGTATCTAGGATTGCTGTTGAGGAGTCTTATGACATAATATTTGAGATCTCTATAACTGCTTTCCCCCACTCTTTGTAAGCTTGTAGTGTTTTCTTTTTATCCCTGGTGTTCTAAATGTTCTTTGATTTCTTTCTTATCCACTGATATGGTTTCTCAATGCATTCCTTTTAGTATAAAAACCACATCTTTCAGTTATAGAGAATTTTCCTGCATTATTTCTCTGATGATTTCTGCTTTTGCATTTTGTTTTGTTTTGTTTTCTGTAACTCTTACTATGGAGATATTAGACATCCTGCGTTGGTCCTGTCTTTGTTTTCTTTTGAATTTTCCCTCTCTCTCTTTTTTTTTTTAAAGAGAAGAGAGAGAAAGTTGGGATGGGGAGGGGCAGAGGGAGAGGGAGACAGTCTTAAGCACGCTGACACAGGGCCCGATCTCATAACCCAGACATCATGACCTGAGCCAAAATCTAAAGTCAAATGCTTAACTAACTGAGCCACCCAGGGGTCCCTCCTCTCCTATTTAAAAAAAAAAAAATGATTTAATTGATTAATTAATTTGACAGTGAGTGAGAGACCGAGAGATAGGGAACACAAACAGGGGGAGCGGGAGAGGGAAAAGCAGGCTTCCCTCTGAGCAGGGAGTGCGATGCAGGTCTCCATCCCAGGAGCCTGGGATCATGACCCAAGCTGAAGGCAAACACTCAACCCACTGAGCACCTCCCTCCTCTCCTATTTTTAATTAGTTTGTGTTTTGCTCTACTTTCAGGGGGAATTTATCAATTTCATCCTCTAACATTCTCCAAATGAGTTTTTATTTCTGCCATTGTATTTTAAACATCCAAGTGTTCATATCTTTGTTTCCCAAATGTTTCTTTTTATAGCATCTTGCACAGGGATGTAAGATCTTTTCTTACCTACTGGAAAATATTACTGGTAGGCTTTTTTAAAGTTTACTTCTTTTTTAAAAAATTTTATTTCTTGGGACGCCTGGGTGGCGTCCAGTGGGTGGCTCAGTGGGTTAAGCCGCTGCCTTCGGCTCAGGTCATGATCTCAGGGTCCTGGGATCGAGTCCCGCATCGGGCTCTCTGCTCAGCAGGGAGCCTGCTTCCTCCTCTATCTCTGCCTGCCTCTCTGCCTACTTGTGAATTCATTATTTATGCACCACATCCAGTGCTCCATACAATACGTACCCTCCATAATACCCACCAGCAGGCTCCCCCAACACCCCACCCCCATCTCCTCCAAAACCCTCAGTTTTTTTCTCAGAGTCCACAGTCTCTCATGTTTTGTCTCCCCCTCCAATTTCCCCCAACTCATTTCTCCTCTACATCTCCCAATGTCTTCCATGTTATTCCTTATGCTCCATAGTAAGTGAAACAATATGATAATTGACTCTCTCTGCTTGACTTATTTCACTCAACATAGTCTCTTCCAGTCCCGTCCATGTTGATACAAAAGTTGGGTATATATCCTTTCTGATGGAGGCATAATACTCCATGGTATATATGGACCATATTTTCTTTATCCATTCATCCGTTGAAGGGCATCTTCGTTCTTTCCACAGTTTGGCGACTGTGGCCATTGCTGCTATGAATATTGGGGTACAGATGGCCCTTTTTTTTTACTACATCTGTATCTTTGGGATAAATACATAGTAGTGCAATTGCAGGGTCATAGGGTAGCTCTATTTTTAATTTCTTAAGGAATCTCCACACTGTTTTTCAAAGTGGCTGCACCAACTTGCATTTCCACCAACAGTGTTAGAGGGTTCCTCTTTTTCCACATTCTCTCCCACACTTGTTTACTGTCTTGTTGATTTTGGCCATTCTAACTGGTGTAGGGTGCTATCTCAGTGTGGTTTTAATTTTGAATTTCCCTGATGGCTAATGATGATGAACATTTTTTCATGTGTCTGTTACCTGTTTGTATGTCTTCTTTGGAGAAGTGTCTGTTCATGACTCCTGCCGATTTTTTGACGTGATTAGCTGTTTTGTGTGATTTGAGTTTGAGGAGTTCTTTATAGATCTTGGATATCAGCCCTTCTGTATTTTCATTTGTGAATATCTTCTCCCATTCCATGGGTTGCCTATTTGTTTTGTTGACTCCTTCCTTTGCTGTGTAGAAGCTCTTGATCTTGATGAAGTCCCAAAAGTTCATTTTTGCTTTTGTTTCCTTTGCCTTTGGAGGCATATCTTGAAAGAAGTTTCTGTGGCCTATGTTGAAGAAGTTACTGCCTATGTTCTCCTATAGGATTTTGATAGATTCCTGCCTCACGTTGAGGTCTTTTATCAATTTTGATTTTATCTTTGTGTATGGTGTAAGAGAATGGTTGAGTTTCCTTCTTCTAATGTAGCTTTCCAATTTTCCTAGCACCATTTATTAAAGAGACTGTTTTCCACTGTAAATTTTTTCCTGCTTTGTCAAAGATTATTTGACCATAGAGTTGAGGGTCTGTATCTGGGCTCTCTACTCTGTTCCACTGGTCTTTGTATTTGTTTTTGTGCCAGTACCATGCTGTCTTGGTGATCATAGCTTTGTAGTAAAGCTTGAAATCAGGCAACGTAATACCCCCCAGTTTTGTTTTCCTTTTTCAACATTTCCTTAGCAATTCAGGGTCTCTTCTGGTTCCATACAAATTTTAGGATTGTTTGTTCCAGCTTTTTGAAAAATGCCAGTGGAATTTTGATTAGGATGGCATTGAAAATAGAGATGGCTCTAGGCAGTATAGACATTTTAACAATGTTTATTCTTCTGATCCATAACATGGAATGCTTTTCCATTTTTTTGTGTCTTCTTTAATTTCTCTCATGAGTGTCTGTAGTTCTTCAAGTACAGATCCTTTACCTCTTTGGTTAGCTTTATCCCAGGTATCTTATGGTTCTTGGTGCTATAGTAAATGGAATCGATTCTCTAATTTCCCTTTCTATATTTTCACTGTTAGTGTACAATAGAAAGGACCCAAATTAATAAAATTATGAATGAAAAGGGAGAGATCACGGCTAACACCAAGGAAATAGAAACAATGATCAGAAATTATTATCAACAGTTATATGCCAATAAGTTAAGCAACCTAGACAAAATGGATGCATTCCTGGACACATATAAACTTCCAAAACTGAATCAGGAAGAAATTGACAACCTGAATAGACCAATATCTAGTAACGATATTGAAGCAGTAATCAAAAGCCTCCCAAAAAACAGAGCTCAGGACTTGACGGATTCCCTGGGGGAATTCTACAAAACTTTAAAAGAATTAATACGTATTCTGAAGCTCCTTCAAAAAATTGAAGCAGAAGGAAAACTTCCAGACTCTTTTATGAAACTACCATTACCCTGATCCCCAAAGACCCCACCAAAAAGGAGAATTTCAGACCAATATCCCTGATGAATATGGATACCAAGATTCTCAACAAGATCCTAGCTTATAGGATCCAACAGTACATTAAACAGATTATCCACCATGATCAGGTGGGATTTATCCTTGGGATGATAGGGTGGTTCAACATTCGCAAATCAGTCAGTGTGATAGAACAAATCAATAAGAGGAGAAGAATGAAATGGTCCTTTCAGTTGATGCAGTAAAAGCATTTGACAAGATACGGCATCCATTCCTGATTAAAATGATTCAAAGTGTAGGGATAGAGGGAACATTCCTCAACTTCTTAAAATCTATGTATGAAAACCCACAGTGAATATCATCCTCAATGGGGAAAAGCTAACAGTCTTCCCTTTGAGATCAGGAACATGACAAGGATGCCCACTCTCACCACTCTTGTTCAGCATAGTACTAGAAGTCCTAGCAACAGCAATCAGACAACAAAAAGAAATAAAAAGTATTCAAATTGGCAGTAAAGAAGTCAAACTCTCTCTCTTCACAGATGACATGATAATTTATATGGAAAACCCAAAAGACTCCACCCCCAGACTACTAGAACTCATATAGCATTTCAGTAATGTGACAGACTACAAAATAAATGAACAGAAATCAGTTTGTTTCTTATAAAGTGTACTTCTATACATCATTTTTGTCATATCCATGTTGGTAATTTCTGTAGATTGTTTTGATCCTTGCCTTTTGTGGTAGGGATATTTATTAAATCTGGTTTTGCTTACCAGTTGTATTCATATTTTTGTTTGTTTATTTTTAATAAAAATATAATGTATTTTTATCCCCAGGGGTACAGGACTATGAATTGCCAGGTTTACACACTTCACAGCACTCACCATAGCACATACCCTCCACCAATGTCCATAACCCCATCCCTGTCTCCCAATCCCCCTACCCCCAGCAACCCTCAGTTTGTTTTGTGAGATTAAGAGTCACTTATGGTTTATCTCCCTCCCAATCCCATCTTGTTTCATTTATTCTTCTCCTACCCCCCTTAAACCCCCATGTTGCATCTCCACTTCCTCATATCAGGGAGATCATATGATAGTTGTCTTTCTCCAATTGAATTATTTCGCTAAGCGTAATACCCTCTAGTTCCATCCACATCGTCACAAATGGCAAGATTTCATTTCTTTTGATGGCTGCATAGTATTCCATTGTGTATATATACTACCTCTTCTTTATCCATCCATCTGTTGATGGACATCTAGGTACTTTCAATAGTTTGGCTATTGTAGACATTGCTGCTATAAACATCCGGGTGCACGTGCCCCTTTGGATCACTACGTTTGTATCTTTAGGGTAAATACCCAGTAGTGCAATTGCTGGGTCATAGGGTTGTTCTATTTTCAACATTTTGAGGAACCTCCATGCTGTTTTCCAGAGTGGTTTCACTAGCTTGCATTCCCACCAACAATGTAGGAAGGTTCCCCTTTCTCTGCATCCTCGCCAGCATCTGTCATTTCCTGACTTGTTAATTTTAGCCATTCTGACTGGTGTGAGGTGGTATCTCATTGTGGTTTTGATTTGTATTTCCCGGAGGCCGAGTGATGTGGAGCACTTTTTCATGTGTCTGTTCGCCATCTGGATGTCTTCTTTGCAGAGATGTCTGTTCATGTCTTCTGCCCATTTCTTGATTGGATTATTTGTTCTTTGGGTGTTGAGTTTGCTAAGTTCTTTATAGATTTTGGACACTAGCCCTTTATCTGATATGTCATTTGCAAATATCTTCTCCCATTCTGTCAGTTGTCTTTTGGTTTTGTTAACTGTTTCCTTTGCTGTGCAAAAGCTTTTGATCTTGATGAAGTCCCAAAAGTTAATTTTTGCCCTTGCTTCCCTTGCCTTTGGAGATGTTCCTAGGAAGATGTTGCTGTGGCTGAGGTCGAAGAGGTTGCTGCCTGTGTTCTCCTCAGGGATTTTGATGGATTCCTTTCTCACATTGAGGTCCTTCATCCATTTTGAGTCTATTTTTGTGTGTGGTGTAAGGAAATTGTCCAATTTAATTTTTGTGCATGTGGCTGTCCAATTTTCTCAACACCATTTATTGAAGAGGCTGTCTTTTTTCCATTGGACATTCTTTCTTGGTTTGTCAAAGATTAGTTGACCATAGAGTTGAGGGTCTATTTCTGGACTCTCTATTCTGTTCCATTGATCTATGTGTCTGTTTTTGTGCCAGTACCGTGCTGTCTTGATGATGACAGCTTTGTAATAGAGCTTGAAGTCTGGAATTGTGATGCCCCCAACTTGGCTTTCTTTTTCAATATTCCTTTGGCTATTTGAGGCCTTTTCTGGTTCCATATAAATTTTAGGATTATTTGTTCCATTTCTTTGAAAAAAATGGATGGTACTTTGATAGGGATTGCATTAAATGTGTAGATTGCTTTAGGTAGCATAGATATTTTCACAATATTTGTTCTTCCAATCCAGGAGCATGAAACATTTTTCCATTTCTTTGTGTCTTCCTCAGTGTCTTTCATGAGTATTTTATAGTTTTTTGAGTATAGATTCTTAGCCTCTTTGGTTAGGTTTATTCCTAGGTATCTTATGGTTTTGGGTGCAACTGTAAATGGGATTGACTCCTTAATTTCTCTTTCTTCTGTCTTCTTGTTGGTATAGAGAAATGCAACTGATTTCTGTGCATTGATTTTATATTCTGACACTTTACTGAATTCCTGTACAAGTTCTAGCAGTTTTGGAGTGAAGTCTTTTGGGATTTCCACATATAGTATTATATCATCTGCAAAGAGTGATAGTTTGACTTCTTCTTTGCTGATTTGGATGCCTTTAATTTCCTTTTGTTGTCTGATTGCTGAGGCTAGGACTTCTAGTACAATGTTGAATAGCAGTGGTGATAATGGACATCCCTGCCATGTTCCTGACCTTAGCGGAAAAGATTTCAGTTTTTCTCCATTGAGAATGATATTTGCGGTGGATTTTTCATAGATGGCTTTGATAATATTGAGGTATGTGGCCTCTATCCCTACACTTTGAAGAGTTTTGATCAGGAAGGGATGCTGTACTTTGTCAAATGCTTTTTCAGCATCTATTGAGAGTATCATATGGTTCTTGTTCTTTCTTTTATTAATGTGTTGTATCACATTGACTGATTTGCGGATGTTGAACCAACCTTGCAGCTCTGGAATAAATCCCACTTGGTTGTGGTGTATAATCCTTTTAATGTACTGTTGAATCCTATTGGCTAGTATTTTGGTGAGAATTTTCTCATCTGTGTTCATCAAGGATATTGGTCTGTAGTTCTCTCTTTTTAAAAAAAAAAAAATTTAAATTTATTTTCAGTGTAACAGTATTCATTGTTTTTGCACCACACCCAGTGCTCCGTGCAATCCATGCCCTCTCTAATACCCAACACCTGGTTCCCCCAACCTCCCACCCCCCGCCCCTTCAAAACCCTCCGATTGTTTTTCGGAGTCCACAGTCTCTCATGGTTCACCTCCCCTTCCAATTTCCCTCAACTCCTTTCTCCTCGATAACTCCCCTTGTAGTCTCTTTTTTGATGGGATCCTTGTCTGGTTTGGGATCAAGGTGATGCTGGCCTCATAAAATGAGTTTGGAAGTTTTCCTTCCATTTCTATTTTTTGGAACAGTTTCAGGAGAATAGGAATTAGTTCTTCTTTAAATATTTGGTAGAATTCCCCTGGGAAGCCGTCTGGCCCTGGGATTTTGTTTGTTTGGAGATTTTTGATGACTGTTTCAATCTCCTTACTGGTTATGGATCTATTCAGGTTTTCTTCCTGGTTCAGTTGTGGTAGTTTATATATCTCTAGGAATGCATCCATTTCTTCCAGATTGTCAAATTTGTTGGCATAGAGTTGCTCATAGTATGTTCTTATAATTGTCTGTATTTCTTTGGTGTTAGTTGTGATCTCTCCTCTTTCATTCATGATTTTATTTATTTGGGTCCTTTCTCTTTTCTTTTTGATAAGTCTGGCCAGGTGTTTTTCAATCTTATTAATTTTTTCAAAGAACCAGCTCCTAGTTTCATTTATTTGTTCTATTTTTTGTTTGTTTGTTTCTATTTCATTGATTTCTGCTCTGACCTTTATGATTTCTCTTCTCCTGCTAGGTTTAGGGTTTCTTTTTTATTCTTTCTCCAGCTCTTTTAGGTGTAGGGTTAGGTTGTGTACTTGAGACCTCTCTTGTTTCTTGACAAAAGCTTGTACCGCTGTATATTTTCCTCTCAGGACTGCCTTTGTTGTGTCCCATAGATTTTGAACTGTTGTGTTTTCATTATCACTTGTTTCCATGAATTTTTTCAATTCTTCTTTAATTTCCTGCTTGACCCATTCATTCTTTAGAAGGATGCTGTTTAGTCTCCATATATTTTGGTTCTTTCCAAATTTCCTCTTGTGATTGAGTTCTAGCTTCAGAGCATTGTGGCCTGAAAATATGCAGGGAATGATCCCAATCTTTTGATACCAGTTGAGACCTGATTTAAGACCCAGGATGTGATCTATTCTGGTGAATATTCCATGTGCACTAGAGAAGAATGTGTATTCTGTTGCTTTGGGATGAAATGTTCTGAATATATCTGTGATGTCCATCTGGTCCAGTGTGTCGTTTAAGGCCTTTATTTCCTTGTTGACCTTTTATTTGAATGATCTGTCCATTTCAGTGAGGGGATTGTTAAACTCCCCTACTATTATTGTTGATGTGTTTCTTTGATTTTGTTTTTAATTGGTTTATATAGTTGGCTGCTCCCATGATAGGGGCATAGATATTTAAAATTGTTAGATCTTCTTGTTGGGCAGACCCTTTGAGTATGATGTAGTGTCCTTCCTCATCTCTTATTATTGTCTTTGGCTTAAAATCTAATTGATATGATATAAGGATTGCCACCCCTGCTTTCTTCTGATGCCCATTAGTGTTGTAGATTGTTTTCCACCCCCTCACTTTAAATCTGGAGTTGTCTTCAGATCTAAAATGAGTATTTTGTAGGCAACATATAGATGGGTTTTGTTTTTTTATCCATTCTGATACCCTGTGTCTTTTGATTGGGGGCATTTAGCCCATTAACATTCAGGGTAACTATTGAGAGATATGAATTTAGTGCCATTGTATTGCCTGTAAGGTGACTATTACTGTATATTGTCTCTGTTCCTTTCTGATCTACTACTTTTAGGCTTTCTCTTTGCTTAGAGGACCCCTTTCAATATTTCCTATAGAGCTGGTTTGGTATTTGCAGATTCTTTCAGTTTTTGTTAGTCCTGGAAGCTTTTAATTTCTCCTTTTATTTTCTTTTTTTTTAATATTTTATTTATTTATTTGACAGAGATCACAAGTAGGCAGAGAGGCAGGCAGAGAGAGAGGAGAAAGCAGGCTCCCCACGGAGCAGAGAGCCCGATGCGGGGCTCGATCCCAGGACCCTGAGATCATGACCCGAGCTGAAGGCAGAGGCTTTAACCCGCTGAGCCACCCAGGCGCCCCTCTCCTTCTATTTTCAAAGATAGCCTAGCTGGATATAGTATTCTTGGCTGCATGTTTTTCTCATTTAGTGCTCTGAATATATCATGCCAGCTCTTTCTGGCCTGCCAGGTCTGTGTGGATAAGTCTGCTGCCAATCTAGTATTTTAACCATTGTATGCTACAGACTTCTTTTCCTGGGCTGCTTTCAGGATTTTCTCTTTGTCACTAAGACTTGTAAATTTTATTATTGGGTGACTGGGTGTGGACCTATTCTTGTTGATTTTGTGGGAGGGTTCTCTGCACCTCCTGGATTTTGATGCTTGTTCCCTTTGCCATATTAGGGAAATTCTCCCAATAATTCTCTCCAATATAGCTTCTGCTCCACTCTTCTTCTTCTGGAATCCCAATTATTCTAATGTTGTTTCATCTTATGGTGTCACTTATCTCTCGAATTATCCCCTTGTGGTCCAGTAGTTGTTTGTCTCTCTTTTGCTCAGCTTCTTTATTCTCTGTCATTTGGTCTTCTATATCACTAATTCTTTCTTCTGCCTCATTTATCCTAGCAGTGAGAGCCTCCATTTTTTTTTTTAAAGATTTTATTTATTTATTTGACAGGCAGAGACCACAAGTAGGCAGAGAGGCAGGCAGAGAGAGAGGAGGAAGCAGGCTCCCCACTGAGCAGAGAGCCCGATGCGAGGCTCGATCCCAGGAACCTGGGATCATGACCTGAGCCGAAGGCAGGGGCTTTAACCCACTGAGCCACCCAGGTGCCCCGAGAGCCTCCATTTTTGATTGCACTTCATTAATAGCGTTTTTTATTTCAACTTGGTTAGATTTTAGTTCTTTTATTTCTCCAGGAAGGCTTTTATATCTCCTGAGAGAGTTTCTCTAATATCTTCCATGCCTTTTTCGAGCCCAGCTAGAACCTTGAGAATCATCATTCTGAACTCTAGATCTGACATATTACCATTATCTGTGTTGATTAGGTCCCTAGCTTTTGGTACTGACTCTTGTTATTTTTTGTTTTCTTTTTTTTTTGTGTGGTGAATTTTTCCGCCTTGTCATTTTGTCCAGATAAGAATATATGAAGGAGCAAATAAAATACTAAAAGGGTGGCAACAACCCCAGGAAAATGTGCTTTAACCAAATCAGAAAAGACCCCAAATCATGGGGGGAGAAAGGGGATAAAAAGAGGTTTAGAAAAAAAAAAGAAAGAAACAATTAAAAAAAGAAAACAAATAAAGAAGAAATATAAAAAAGAAAAATATTTATATATTAGATAAAGTAGTTAAAAACGTTAAAAAAAAGAAAAGTGTAAAAGTTAAAAAAATTTAGCAGAAGAAGAAAAAAAAATTAACTGCAAGACTAAATAATCATGGGGAGAAAGCCATGAGTTACGTGCTTTGCTTTCTCCTCTTCTGGAATTCCACTGCTCTCCTTGGTATTGAACCTGCACTCCTTGGTAGGTGAACTTGGTCCTGGATGGATTTCTTGTTGATCTTCTGGGGGAGGGGCCTGGTGTAGTGATTCTCAAGTGTCTTTGCCCCAGGCGGAATTGCACTGCCCTTACCAGGGGCCGGGCTGAGTAATCTGCTCGGGTTTGATTTCAGTTGCTTTTGTTCCCTGAGTGCTTTCTGTAGAATTCTGGAGGACAGGAATGAAATGGCGGCCTCCTGGTCTCCGGCCTGGAGGATCCGAGAGCTTGGGGCCCCACTCCTCAGTGTGCCCTCAGAGAACAGCGCCCAATTACTCCCGTCTCCCTGGTCTTCGGCTGCGCTCCGAGCTCACCAAGCCTTCGATCAGTTCAAGGTAACCCTGAGGTGAGAGCTCACTCCTCGGATCTGTCTCTGTAGCTGGCTTCCCCGGTCTAATACCTGCAAGCTCTGCGACACTCTGACACTGCTGATCCTTCTGTGACCCTGCGGGACCTGGGGCCACGCTGACCCCGTGTGGGCTTCACCCTGGTTTAGCCTCTGGAGCGATGTTTCTCAGTGGAACAGAGTTTTAAAAGTCCTGATTTTGTGCTCCCTTGCTCCACTACTTGCAGAGAGCCGGCCTCTCCCCCCACAGTCTATCTTCCCTTTGCTTTGGATTCACTTCTCCGCCAGTCCTACCTTTCAGAAAGTGGTTGATTTTCTGTTTCTAGAAATCCTGTTCTTTTTCTCTTTGATCTCCCATTGGATTTATAGGTGTTTGCAATGTTTAGATAAGCTATGTAGCTGATCTCCTGCTACCTGATGTAGTCTCAGCTTGCTACTTCTCTGCCATCTTGACTCCTCCCCTCTGTATTCATATTAATAGTGGTATATTATTAAAAAAAACATTCGTAGCTCTGTTCTCATGGATGGGACTTGGCAATCATGGAATTCTCTATAGAATAATTTAAAAAAATAATTAATTTAAATAATTATTAATTAATTTAATTAATTAAATTTTAAAAATTGAAAAAAAAATTTTAAAGAAATTCCTGCTTTCAGTGTCTTTGTCTATATCTGTAGCTTTTTGGTGTCTCTTGATGATTTTCTAAACTCTTGCCTGAAGGGTTTGGTACGCAAATTGTAGAAGAAATACCCTAATTATTCAGGGTATTAATCTTTCCTTAATTCTTATGTTTAGTGTAAAGTGCTACATGCTTTTAAGTGAGATTCTGTGATCTCCATAAACCCCTAGTCTGCTGGGCTGAGGAGTGCGAGCTACCAGGTACCAGGGAGAGGGAGGACTGGATCTGGCAGTCCAATAGCTTCTTTCACAAATTTGTCAATTTTTCTCTCTAGTTTTGGTCATCTTTACTTCTACATTTCAAGATTCTGCTATGCCAATTTATTTTTTCATTTACTCAACTGGCAGCTCATAATTCAGTTTTCTTAACTTTCCTAAATGAGTAACCATTCTTCCTCTAGTTTTTCAGCATATATATCTTATTAGATTGATTACAGCATATAGTCCTCGTTCCAACAGGGATTGGATGGGATACTCAAATTAGGATACTTTGAATAGAGTTTAATAAAGGGCTGTTTTCTCTATTTTAAAAGATTTATTTATTTATCTTAGAGCACACAGCTGCAAGTGAGGGGAATGGCAGAGGGCAAGGAGAGAGAGAATCTCAGGCAGACTTCCTGCTCAGCAGGGCTGGCTAAAGGGCTTGATATCATAACCGTGAGATCATAACCTGAGCTGAAATCAGGAGTTGGAAACTGAAGTGACTGAGCCACCCAGGTGCCTCATAGAAGGCTATTTTCAAAGATATGGAAGGATGAGGACAGCATGCTGGAGCTAGGAACAAGGAGAATCTTTAGTAATCCTAGACCTGCAAGTGTGCAGAGGGAGTATGAGTACCAGCACCTGGAAAGAAAGATAGTTGTACAGGTGTGGAGGGAGCAACTGGGCTTTTGTTGGACAGACACTGCCAGCTCTTGCAACTGTGTAGGAGGGAACTAGGGGGATAAGTACTGCAACTGGTTCCACTGCCATCTCCTGATGGTGCCTAATGTTGCCCAAGTCTATGAGAAGATGCTAACGCAGCAATTCAGGGCAGTGACCTCTCTTCCAAACCCCTACCTGCACAATCAGAGTGAAAATGAATAGACAGTGAATCTGGAGAGGAAGATGAAACTTAAAATATTTACTCCGTGTTTATGTTGTCAACCTTATTTATTTTAAGAAAAGGTAAATTTGAAAGCATTTAAATTCTATACAATTAAACAGCAAAGAATAAGGAAAATTATTCAAGACACTTTGAAAAACATAAAATGAAGTAGGTAATAGGTTTAAATATATACTTTACCTCTCTGTGACCTCACAAAAATAAAGTATTTGATTAACCAAATTATATACATATATTTATATGATTTAATTCTTACTGCCTCTGGATGAAATTATTGCCAGTTTGAGGTGACCCCAATATCTTTCATGTTTGTGTTTGACAAAGATGACTTACAATTACTGTCCTTAAATGACACCTGTAGAATATATGCTATTTCATAGGCTTTTCCATTTTAGAGTAATTTGGCAGAACTTTTCCCATTTGAAAACTCTAGTGAATATAGCAATTAATCCTGCAGTTTTATTTTAAAACTAATCAGAAGCAGTCTTCCTGATTTCAAATTCAGCTACAAAGCCAAAGCAAGGATCTTTTCAAGTAATCCGAGTTTTAGTGCAAGTGTTTCCCTGGGATCTAATTAGTAGAATATTTCCTTCATTGTGTTTCTCCTTTTTTTTTTTTTTTGCTAATCCTGGAAGAGGCCACACAAATTTTGAACATAATATTAATTACACACAAAGGAGTTCAAAAGTGATTTTATAAGATTAAGTTTAAAAAATTGGAGGGAAAAGTTCTCCTGGAAGATATTCAGTACATCAAAATAGAAATAAAAATTTTTTTCCCAATATGATTGGTCACTGAAACCATGTCTACGCAACTAGAATAAATTAGACAATATTATTAGAGATGCCATCCCAATACCAGTACAGAGATTCACATGTTATGAAGCAGAGATTAGATAAAGAACTAAGTAAATAAATTAAACAGCCAAGTATGGACTTCTGAAGAATTTTCTCTGCAGTGAAGTCAATATCAATAAAAAGGGAATATACTTTGGTCTGTGTTCATGATGTTCTTCTATATTAATGTGCTGTTTTCTAGAGAAGCTACTCTCATAGTTTATAGACCTGGCATGAAGGCCTTGTAATTTTTAAAACCCTGAACAGCCCTTGAGATTATGAAGTCTGTGACAACATCAGCTATGACAGGGAAACAGGGCATTTCTCAGCAGAGATGCCCGTAGTTTTTGTACATGAACAGAGGAGTGAACACCTGATGTCTATGTGTGTGAGACTGTGGAGAATTAGACATTTTTTGTATGCAAGACATCAGATCTCTCTTAGCATCACTTAAGCATTTGAATACTTTTCCCTGAGTCTAGTCCTAACCCTTCTCTTTGCTTTTAACTGGTGCAGTTAAAGGGTACCAGTGTATGTGCACCAACAAAGCATTGTGGGAGACTCGTTAATTTGCAATGTGGGAATGCTAGAAGGAGTAAAATGTTTATACGTGGCTACTGCTCAGTCAAAAATACAGGGAATAGGATGCCACAGATTATCTGCTGTCAGAATAGGTTAGTTGCTACATGTTGAATAATGAGCAAAATAAGTTCTGGTACATCATGAGGCCAGTATCTTGCTGTTCTGGGTCCAAATGTAACCCCCCCACCAAATTCATATGTTGAAGTCCTAACTACTGGTTTTTTATTTATTTATCTTAGTGATCTCTTTATTTATTATTTGAGGAAGGGAGAGGTAGAAGGTGAGGAAGAGAGAGAATCTCAAGCAGACTCCCCGCTGAGCATGGAGCCTGACTTGGGACCTTATTCCATGATCCTGAGGTCATGACCTGTACCAAAATCAAGAGTTGGGCGCTTAATGGACTGAACCACTCAGGTGCCCCTAATTCTCAGGTTTTTAGAATGTGATCTTGCTTGGGAATAGGATCATTGCCAGTAAACTAAGGTGCTTCCTCAGCTGGGATCCCAGAGTCTACTAGATAAACAGACCCAATGAAAAGAAACCTTTATTACCCATCACATCTTTTGTTCACATTTTAAGGAATTCTAAAGGTGGAATCTTATTGGGCAGGTATGTGTGAAAATGAGCCTGCTCTGTACCTGAACCCTATCTGTTATCCCGTGTTATTTTTCAAAACTTTGCACTATCTCAGAGGGATTTAGATGGGAACATAAATAGAGCCCCCATCTTTCAGCTTTTGACTCTAAAACAGCTGGACATCTGATTTTTGAATGCTCAGCCTGCATCCCGTCTTATTTTGCTAATAACATGCCAATTGTCCCCTGAAAAAGGATCGCCTGCACCCCCTGACTCCCATATTATCCTGCTTGGTCTTGGTAGGACAGTCAGTGGAGGAGGCATACTCCATTCCCTGGCCAGAGTTTGTGCATGTGATTGAGGCTAGAAGAATTAGATTTTTCCTTTTAAGAATCTTGACCTTGTCACAAAGAAGCAAACATTTTGAACCAATTCATTCACAAACTCCTTTTGTTATGGGCTAGAAGCACCCCAGACCACCAGTTCTTGTTTTTCCTGAGACCTTAACTTGTCCTTGGGATTCTGTGAGATACTCTGTATCTTTCCAATGCATTCAGTTTGCTTAAGTTAACAAGGGTTGTTTTCTGTTACATTCAGTCACAGATCCTTAACTGATTCAGCCTGCCATCCTTTATACTTTTCTAGCATTCTGACATTGGTATATCTGGGGATGATTATTGTAGGAGGGAGTATAAATTACTTACTTGTTAATTACTGTTTTGTAGATTTTTTCTCTCTCAAGTATCTGAACAGGTACTTTGTCAGTTGATCCTAGGTCAGTAAGTGGTGAGATTTTTCAGTGCAATCACCATTCAGGGGTTCAGGTTTTGTGTATGGATATATTTGAATTGAAATGGTTTCTCAATGATGGTCATTGCTCCCCAGTTGATTTGTATAATGTACTTGAAGAATAAGATGAAAACTAGAGGAAATGTTTTAAGTTGCCTAAACATAGAAATTGCTGGTGGAAAAAGGAAGGACATTCATGGTAGCCTATGCAGCACAATACTAATGATATTTAATTCGCATTCTTGAAAAATACTTTTTTTTTTTTAAGATTTTATTCATTTATTTGACACATCACAAGTAGGCAGAGAGGCAGGCAGAGAGAAAGAGAGGGAAGCAGGCTCCTTGCCAAGCAGAGAGCCCAATGCGGGACTCGATCCCAGGACCCTGAGATCATGACCTGAGCCGAAGGCAGCGGCTCAACCCACTGAGCCACCCAGATGCCCCGAAAAATACTTTTTATTGTTCAAGAGAAAGATTAGTTTGTTTATGTACTATTTATCACAGTTAATGAGTAAGAAAATCATAATGAATTTCAGCAACAGAAATGCAAATTCTGAGATTATGTATTAAAACCAGAAAGTATATTTTAGTTCATAATCCATATAATACTTACTTTAATAATTATAAATCTATAAAATGTTTTTTTTTATTCTGGTAATAATTCTAAAAGATGCAAGCAATGTTGACAAGAATATATAATTATAATGTATCTACTGAAAGTATCTGAAGATAGCTTAATTAGAAATCAAGTTTATTTTTCAAACAAAAAAAATCTTTTTTTTTTAAACTCAAGAGAGTTGGTATGTACCCACAATTCTAAAATTTCAGTCTTTTTTGTAAATTAAAATTATAAACAATTTTAAGTTTAAAAATAAATTTATAAGTTTTCACTGAAGAAGACTAAAATTAAACAATATTTTCACATAATTATTCTAGAATTTATTATTTTGATTACTTTTTAAAAACGATTTTATTTATTTGAGAGAGAGAGGAGGAGATAGAGGCAGAGATACTGAGAGAGAGCATGAACAGGGAGGAGAGGGAGAAGCAGGTTCCCAGTTGATCAGGGAGCCTGACTGGGGGCTGAGATCCTGAGATCATGATGGGAGCCAAAGTCAGAGGCTTAATGACTGAGCCACCCAGGTGCCCCGATTCCTTCTGTCTTATCTTACATCTGTTCTAAAAGTATATACACAAGTGTTTATATATGTAACACACACATACACATACATATATACACAATTATGTTCAATTAAATAAATACATTAAACATTTTTTCCCTTAAAACCGGTATACAAATGCCCTGCCTACATTTATAGGTAATGAATTCTATTTGTGCTCGTAATGAATTCTATTTCTGTTAATTACTACCCTTCTAGCTATTAACTAATGCAATTAAAAAATGTCCCTTGGTTTCTCTGCAACTCGGTTTTGTTGTTTATTACATGTGGAGACCAGTGATTGTTTTGTGTGCCTGGATCAGTCAGATAGCGCATGTTTTGTTGTGCCAAGAAATGACCTACAAATCTCAGTAGCTTTTGAAAACCTTTTTAAAGTTTTTGCTCACCTAAGCAACATGTTCTTTAAAGACTGGCAGGAGAGGATGGGGTTGTTCTTGTCATAATCACTCAGGGACCCGAGCTGACAGAGCACACGGAATGCTACCTGTTTCTCTGTCAGAAGAAAAAAAGAGGGTTCAGGAATCTTGCATTGTGAACTAAGTGCTCTAGTGTGGAGATGACAAATGTCACTTGTGTACTCAACTCATTGGCCCATCATATGGTCCCACCCAACCCAGTGGTGGATATGCAATTCTATTATAAATACAGGAGAGAGAAATACCTTACCAACAGTACTAATGGCTATGCTTCTCACTTCATAAGATTCTTGGGCTTTGTATATAAAAATGCTTTGTAAACTATGAAGTAATATTTATACTCAAGTCTTTTGACCCAAAGACCCTTTTTTATCCATAATGTCAGATTGCTGTTCAACCTCATTGTCATCATTTTGTTCTTCCATTTAATTAGCACTTATATTTGTTGAGTGCTTATAAAATGCTAATCACTGAGCTAGGGTGCAAATGTGAATAGGGATATCTTTGTCCTCAAGGCATCCAAAATTCAGTAGAAAAAAAGAACAGACAACTCTACTGTGATGAGATCAGTTCTATGCTTGTGACAGAAGATAGGGCTGGGATAGAATGAAAATGGCACATATGAAATGGGCTGTAGATCATGAGGATTTTGGAGTTCTAAAGTCATTGGTTTTTTATTATTTTTTATTTTTATTTATTTATTTTTTAAAGATTTTATTTATTTATTTATTTGACAGAGAGAAATCACAAGTAGATGGAGAGGCAAGCAGAGAGAGACAGAGGGAAGCAGGCTCCCCGCTGAGCAGAGAGCCCGATGCAGGACTCGATCCCAGCACCCTGAGATCATGACCTGAGCCGAAGGCAGCGGCTTAACCCACTGAGCCACCCAGGCGCCCTAAAATCATTGGTTTTTTAATCACAAAACCTTTGCCTCATTCACTTAACAGGTAACACCAATGTCAGCCATTAAAAGAAGAAGAAATGAAAGAAGGCTATGTGTTGATTCTGTTTTGCTGTGCAATTAGAGTTATGGGATTTTTTTTTTTAAGATTTTATTTATTTGACAGTGAGAGAGATCACAAGTAGGCAGAGAGGCAGGCAGAGAGAGAGGGGGAAGCAGGCTCCCTGTTGAGCAGAGAACCTGATGCGGGCCTCGATCCCAGGACCCTGAGATCATGACCTGAGCCGAAGGCAGAGGCCTAACCCACTAAGCCACCCAGGTGCCCCTATGGGATTCTTTAAAACCAAGTTTAGATAATTTATTTTGAAGGTGCTTTTTCCTAAGAACAGACCTTTGTTTCAAAAAGAGAAGCATGTCGCTGTTCTTAGAAAGTCATCTATTTACCGTTAGCAGTACTTGATTTAAAATAGGTACATTTAAAAAAATTCTGTTTCACCTCCATGTGTTAAAAAAACAAAACAAAATTGAGGGTGCCTGGGTGGCTCAGTGGGTTAAGCCGCTGCCTTCGGCTCAGGTCATGATCTCAGGGTCCTGGGATCGAGTCCCGCATCGGGCTCTCCTCTCAGCAGGGAGCCTGCTTCCTCCTCTCTCTCTCTCTCTGCTTACTTGTAATCTCTCTCTGTCAAATAAATAAAAATAAAATCTTTAAAAAACAAAACAAAACAAAACACAAACAAACAAACAAAACTAGTCCTGAGTTTTTTACAAAAAGAATGTATTGCTTCTTCTAGGTCATTTTTGCTGGAACAGGAAGGACCAGTAGATAATAAAATCTGAGAATGGTATATTCTAGAAAAATTAAAAGTGTGGAGGAAACTACTTTGGTCTGTGGCATTTAATTCAGTTCACCAAATATTTATTGATTGTTGTATGTAACCCATCAAGAGATTTACTAAATGGTGGGGAGACAGACAAAAAGATCTATATTATAAGCTAGAGTAAAAACAAATGGCACAAATAATTGTAGTTAAAAAAAAAATAGCTGGGGCACAATAGAAGGAGGGCTCATTCTGACTGGGAGGCCAGATAATGCTTCACTAGCCCTACCATAAGCTGGACCCAGAACAATGGGTATGGTTCCACAAGCTGGAGAGGAAGATAGGGGAAGGTGGGGCTGGGGAAAGAGTATTTGGGATTGAAATCAAAATATGAAAAGAAGGATAGTGACAAGAATATCTGTGAACTATTTGGGCCATGGTAAACAGTCCAGAATGATAGGGCATCGCAATGTGTGTGTGTGTGTGTGTGTGTGTGTGAAATAGGTGATAAGTATAGCAGAGGAGATTGAGGCTACATGATGGAGAGCCCTGAATGTCATGCTTAGGTGTTTAGATTTTTTTTCTCCAAAATAAATGCCCCCAAAAGTTGTCAAATTGGAAAATGGTATGTTCAGACTTGTGCTTTAAGAGTATAGCTCTTTTATTTATTTATTTTTTTTAGTAAAATTGTATATATGTAAGGTGTACATGATGTTTTGATATACATAGTGAAATGGCTACTACGGTCAAGCTGATTAGCATTTTTTTTTAAAGATTTTATTTATTTATTTGAGAGAGAAAGAAAGAGTAAGACCTGGAAATCATGACCTGAGCTGCGGGCAGAAGCTTAACTGACTGAGCCACCCAGGTGCCTCACTAATTAGCATTTCATTTGTTCACATTTTTGAATGTGTGTGGTGAGAGCACATGAAATCTACTCTATTAGCAAATTTCCAGTGCAATCCGTATTATATGCTGTAGTCATCATACTGTATATTAGATCTCTAGACTTACTCATCCTATATAACGGCAACTTTGGATACTTTGACTGGCATTTTCCCATTTCCTCTGTCTCCCATCCTCCCTGGTAACCATATTTCTACTCTTTTGAATCTGACTCAAGAATGACTGTGGTTAGAGCCATTGGAAGAGAGAACAGCTGGGAGATCCAGGAATGAGAACTTGAGAAGTGAAATGAGCATAGTGGAAATGGAGAGAAGTGGTTGTCGAATATTGGGGGAGGTAGATTTGATTGGTGGGTGATACAGATGGAGTGTGAGGGGGAGACTGGGTGATTTAACTTGGGTGATGTCTAAATCTTTGCATTTTAAGGTTACACTCACTCATCTAGTAGTTGTTCACTGACCCCCATAAATACAGGGAATGTCCCTGATCCCTTCTTTAGTTTTCTCCTTGCAAATGCATCCATATTGTTGGACTGACTGGTGCTGGATACTTCAGGTAAATCTAGATTTTCTCTCACTGTCCACACCTCAGAACTGATTTACATGCAGAAACTGTGATCATAAAAGTAACCCCACTAAAAGACTGTCCCACTGATATTTTTGATTGTTCAGTAGGGCTAGTATTCTCCCTGTCTCTGGATACAAACATGGGCAGATAGCATAACTTCTCTGTTCATTCTTAGGTAAGAGGAAACAATTATAGTTCCTTTAAATAATTTGTCTCAATTCAATATGGAGCATGTGCAATAAAATGATGATGAAACTCAGAACATGATTTACAGTGAAAACCTTCCACTATCCCTTGCCAAGCTGGGGGCCTGCTTTGCAATGGCTGCTGGTAGCTTCACCCCTGGCATTTCTTTCCCTTCCTTTAATTTGTTAGACCCATGGAGAGGGAGGCGATATAAGAGAGATGCAAAAGTTGTTGCTTCTTGCTACCATTATAATATGACTCTGCCTTTTCAGCCTGTCAGTTGATTAAGGTTGATTCTCTTGTAAACACTTTTATGGGGTCTTTGGAGACCATTGCATGTCTTGGAGTGTCTTACCTATAATTCCCCTTATGCAGATACAAGTTTCTCTATTCCAGCTAGTGTCTTCCTTTGTCTACAACTCTTAGCAATTCCTTAGTGCATCTTGAGCATGTGTCTGCTGAGAGCTCATCATAGGAAGTCTTTACAGGACAGGCTGTACTAGAGCTGGCTGACCTTCATCTGGTCACTGGGAAACACGAACCCATTCTTGGCCCAGAAAGGCTCTGGGAGAACAAATTTATTTATTTATTTATTATCCAGCCCATTGCAGCCTCTTGATTGCCCAAGTAGGAGTCAAAGAGTAAGCTCCTGCATCTCCACAAATACAGAAGACATATTGAACTCTGTGTCATCCCTGTGAACTCCCTTCTCACCATTGGATTTGAACCCACCTTCACTTGCTCCTCAAGAGTGGGACCCAGGTAAAAACATAGCACCCTAAGGTATCTTCCACACCAAAATGCTATTTTCACTCTCATGCTTATTTTTAACCTTCAGAATGGCTGAGATATTTTGAAAGAATCATGGGATCAATAATTAACTCAATTTTTGGAAAAATGTCATATAGTCTAGCATCCCGTTTCCAATGCAGCATTTATTAGATGTTGCTATTTCAGATGAACTTTCCAACTTAACCCTGCTTTCAGTTACTGTTGGCTCCATATTTGAGCCCAGCTTCACCTTAGGGACGATCCTGCTGTCTTCAGGCCCTTTTTTGCCCCATGACCTCCAGCTGCTTCAGTTTCAAATTGAGCTATGAGGCTCCTGGTGGCCACATCTGTGCCAGAACCAGGGGTCGACTTGCTTGGCTGGAGGGAAGATGGACAAGTGATGGATATAGAGCAGTATGTCTCAACTTAAGCTCTATTAACATTTGGGGCCAGAAAGTCCTTTTCATGGGTGCTGTCCTGTGCATTATAAGGTGCTAATGTAGTAATGTCCGTGACCCTATCCACTAGATGCAAGTAGGATCCCTTCCCCAGTTGTGACAACCAAAAAATGTCTCCGGACATCTATAAATGATTCTTAGAGGGGAAAATCATGAACTAGTGGCTGTGAACTAGTAAAACAGAGGGAGAGGAGCAATTTTAAGCATTGTTATTTGCTGAGGAAAATAATGAGTTGGGTTTTGCATGTTAAGAGGGGAGCTAGCAAAACATCCATCTGGAGTTATTTCATAGTCTGTAGGAACTGAGGCCTGGCAGTCATGAGCAAAGTCAAGGTTAGACTTGTGATTTGAGGGTCACTTGTATATAGCTGATAGCTGCACACTTGAGTATGAAAGTTCTCATCCTGTGAGATGAGGTGAAAAAGCTAAGGAGAAATCACCATGAAAGACTTTTGTTTAGAGCATGGACAATTATAATTTGTGACAGGAGTAGAACCAGGGGGGCAATCATAAAGGGAGAGAATGTTTCAAAATGGAAAGACTGGCAAAAAGTATTCAGAGCTGCTGAGAGGTGTTACTTTACTGATCTGAGCCTCTCAGGCCAGGTTCCAAGTAGAGCATATGGATGGTCTAGGATCGTCCTTAGCCCCTATTGGACCTGTGGAAGATCCAGTATGCTCTGATATGCTGAGGGTCTACAATTATAATTTTAACAGATTTTATCACCTTACACAATAGCAACATGAAAAATCTCAGACATCAAGAAGTTTAGCAATAAAGTTTAATCAGTTTCTCTTAAACAATAAGTTCCCAGACTTCCATGATGTTGTGGTATGTTCCAGATAAAGCATGTTGTTGTTCAGAACAGATTCTGTCAAGTCTATCTATTGAATAGCACCATCTGATGTATCGTAGTATCAGATGGAGTTACTGACTGAGACTAATTTGTCTGTTCAGCAGGTGGAATCAGAAGACTGTACTATCTTAGATTTTGTAAGGTAACAGACAACAACAACAAAAAAATAGGTAACACACCAGGGATGATCATAGTCAATAAGCTAAACTCAGAGAATATAAAGAGTAAGAAATTAGAATAGGGCAAATGATGGGTGCTTTATGGGTACTTTAGATCAGTGGTTCTCAGACCCCCTTTAACAATTATTGAAGACCTCAAAGAGTTTTTATTTATAAACTATCTATGTTTGCTGTATTGTAATGGAAACAGAATTTCACATATATTTAAATGTTCATTGATTTAATATTTATTTATTTACTTATTTATTTATGAGAGAGAGAGAAAGAGTGAGCGAGCATGCTAGCAAGGGGAGGTAGTACTGAGGGAGAGGAAGAGAATGAATCTGAAGCAGGCTCCATGCCCAGCATGGAACATGATGTGGGCTCAATCTCACAACCCTGAGATCTTGACCTGAGCCAAAATCAAGAGTTGGATCCTGAACTGACTAAACCACCCAGGAGCCCCTGTTCATTAATTTTACAATGATAATACATTCATTGCTTGTTAACGTCAATAACATTTTTATTAAAAAGAAGTATAGCTTTCAAAATAAGAAACAGTGGTAATGGAGGTATTGTTTTAGATTTTTGTAGCTCTGCTTAATGTCTCTGGCTAACAGAAGATAGTTGAATTTTCACATTACCTTCTGCACTAGTTTGTCGTGGTAACACACATTGTGTCGCCCTCTGGAAAACTCCATTATACACTTGGAAGAAAATGAGAATGAAAAATGCAAAAAATGTCTTAGTATTATTTTGAAAGTAGTTTTGAGCTCTCAGACCACCATATACAGTCATGGGAGTCTCAAGGGCATACTTTGAGAGCTGCTGTTTTAGATGATGGCTGTGAGGTTTAGAAGGGCTATTGTTAATTTCAGCAATGGCAACAGGGTTTTGAAACAGGACTCTAAGAAATAGAACAAAATTTCAGTTGTTCTAGTAGGTTCTTAAAGAAATTTGAGGCATTGTAAGAGCGAGTCAAAACTCACATTTACTAACATTTCCATTCGCAGTATTAATTTCAGTCAGGGGAACAATACATGGAACAAAACATCTTTGGATGTCTTGGCAACTCAGTGTATAAGATAGAAATTTATAAATAAATTTAAAGGCCTGGAAGTCATGTTTGTCTGTTTGTCTGTCTATCTATCTATCTGTCTATCATATACTCATTCATTCTATATATTCTTCATTTGGCTGTTGAATTGCTCTTAGAATAATATATTGATGAACAGCATGGGCTTTGAGTTTCCCTCAAATTTTCAAAAGAATTTTGAGATTTCTTGTGTTCAAATTTTAAACCATTTTTGTTTCCTTATCTGTAAAATTGGTGTTGTACTTGTATCAATTCATATGGTTCTTATAGGGTTTCAAAGATGCAGTTACAGCTAAAGCTCATAGCATACAGCTGGGAACAGAATAAATATTCTTTACATTTTTTTAAAGTTGTGGTTAAGAATTTGTATGCACTGGGTGTGGTGCATAAACAATGAATTTTGGAACACTGAAAATAAATTAAATTTAAAAAATAAAGAGAAATGATCTATTAAGTCAGAAAAAGACATGGAGGAAACTTCAATGAATATTACAAAGTGAAAGAAGCCAATATGAAAAGGCTACATATTATATGATTCCAAATGTATGACATTCTAGAAAAAGCCATGGAGATGGTAAAAACAAAAACAAAAAACCCGTGACCGCCAAGAGTTACAAGGGAGGGAGGCATGAATAGGCAGAGCACAGAAAAATTTTAGGGAAATGAAAATATTCTGTATGGTACTGTTATGGTAGATACATATCATTTTATATTTGCCCAAACCTATTGAATGTACAACACTAAGTGTAGACCCTAATATAGACTATGGGTTGGGTGATTATGATGGGCCAAGTTATGTTTACAAGTCATAACAAATGTTTTATTTATTTTTTTATTTTTTTATTTTTTAATTTTTTATTTTTGATAAACATATATTTTTATCCCCAGGGGTACAGGTCTGTGAATCACCAGGTTTACACACTTCACAGCACTCACCAAATCACATACCCTCCCCAATGTCCATAATCCCACCCCCTTCTCCCAAACCCCCTGCCCCCGGCAACCCTCAGTTTGTTTTGTGAGATTAAGAGTCACTTATGGTTTGTCTCCCTCCCAATCCCATCTTGTTTCATTTATTCTTCTTCTACCCACTTAAGCCTCCATGTTGTATCACCACTTCCTCATATCAGGGAGATCATATGATAGTTGTCTTTCTCTGCTTGACTTATTTCGCTAAGCATGATACGCTCTAGTTCCATCCACGTTGTTGCAAATGGCAAGATTTCATTTCTTTTGATGGCTGCATAGTATTCCATTGTGTATATATACCACATCTTCTTGATCCATTCATCTGTTGATGGACATCTAGGTTCTTTCCATAGTTTGGCTATTGTGGACATTGCTGCTATAAACATTCGTGGTCAGCTAGCCCGTAGGAGCGCTACATTTGTATCTTTAGGGTAAATACCCAATAGTGCAATTGCTGGGTCATAGGGCAGTTCTATTTTCAACATTTTGAGGAACCTCCATGCTGTTTTCCAGAGTGGCTGCACCAGCTTGCATTCCCACCAACAGTGTAGGAGGGTTCCCCTTTCTCCGCATCCTCGCCAGCATCTGTCATTTCCTGACTTGTTGATTTTAGCCATTCTGACTGGTGTGAGGTGATATCTCATTGTGGTTTTGATTTGTATTTCCCTGATGCCGAGTGATATGGAGCACTTTTTCATGTGTCTGTTCGCCATCTGGATGTCTTCTTTGCAGAAATGTCTGTTCATGTCCTCTGCCCATTTCTTGATTGGATTATTTATTCTTTGGGTGTTGAGTTTGCTAAGTTCTTTATAGATTCTGGACACTAGTCCTTTATCTGATATGTCGTTTGCAAATATCTTCTCCCATTCTGTCAGTTGTCTTTTGATTTTGTTAACTGTTTCCTTTGCTGTGCAAAAGCTTTTGATCTTGATGAAATCCCAGTAGTTCATTTTTTCCCTTGCTTCCCTTGCCTTTTGCGTTGTTCCTAGGAAGATGTTGCTGCGGCAGAGGTCGAAGAGGTTGCTGCCCGTGTTCTCCTCAAGGATTTTGATGGATTCCTTTCGTACAAATGTTTTATTTTGGTGGGACATATTGATAATAGGAGGTAGTGTGGGATAGTGCATGTGTGGGAGCAGAGAGTATATGGGAAATTTCTGTACGTTGCTCAATATTGCTGTGTGTCCCAAGTGACTTTAAAAATAAAGCCCATTAAAAAAAGAATTTGTATGAACTGTATATGTGTTAGTTGATGGATTTGAGACTTAAAAATAATTTGTTAGGCATGTGTGAAATAATAAGAAATAGGTGTACATGGTGATCCTTGCCCCTGGTTCCTGACACAGAGTTCCTACATCCCTTGGAATTTCCTGGGTGATAACAGTGTCTTTTGTTCTGATGAGGAAGCTTTTGGTGGGTTCCTGGTTGTGAGTTCATCCCCAGAAAGACCAAATTTCCTGGGTGATAGCAATGTCTTTTGTTCTAATGAGGAAACTTTTGGTGGGTTCCTGGATGTGAGTTCATCCCCAGAAAGACCAAATTTCCTGGGTGATAGCAGTGTCTTTTGTTCTAATGAGGTAACTTTTGGTGGGCTCCTGATTGTCAGTTCATTCCCAGAAAGACCAAATTTCCTGGGTGATAGCAGTGTCTTTTTTTCTAATGAGGTAACTTTTGGTGGGTTCCTGGATGTGAGTTCATCCCCAGAAAGACCAAATTTCCTGGGTGATAGCAGTGTCTTTTGTTCTAATGAGGTAACTTTTGGTGGGCTCCTGATTGTCAGTTCATTCCCAGAAAGACCAAATTTCCTGGGTGATAGCAGTGTCTTTTTTTCTAATGAGGTAACTTTTGGTGGG